>NC_043000.1:158105535-158173035 GCF_006345805.1 Octopus sinensis | reverse complement strand
CTGAGAGTAGTTGTCTGTAACTATGTGCGTGTTTGTACATATGGTATATATATATATATATATATATATATATATATATAGATAGATAGATAGATTATATATACTATATATATATATATATATACACTTACATTATATATGTATATTTGTATGTAGATATATATATATATATATATTATATATATATATATATATGTATGTACGTATGCATGTATGTATCCTTGAAGTATTATGGCGATTAAATATTCTGCCAAATATTTCACGATCAGTATAAAGATAAGCTATATATATTGCAACCTGTTGTCTATGCCTATGTCTGTCTATAAATGTAGTTGAAGGCATATAGATATATATATATGTGTGTGTGTGTGTGTGTGTGTGTGTGTGTTGCTGTGTGTATGTGTGTGTGTGTATTCATGTATATATACATATACATTATAGGCTTATATACACATATGTTTATATATATATATGAATTTTGCGTTTATATATATTTTATCTACCTTTATACGTCAATGCTTATATTTATATTCAGAGAATATATTTGGGCATTGCGCCTTTTATCAGTGATATATATATATATTTGGCGGTTGCGAATAAATAGATTGGTAGTATTAAAAGTGCAATTAAAAAGGAAACTTTTGAAGTAGAAGTGGAAGAAGATAAAGAAAAATGGGGCAAGGAGAAGGAGAGGGCGTATACAAAGATGTGTTTGCATGGAATACGCCGATCAAAGTGAGAGGATAATGAAACGGAATGCTGGGAATTTAGAAACAAAAGAGAGGGTGGCATATAAAATGTGATAAAAGGATGAGAATCAAGAATATTAAAATATGTTTAAATTTATAAAAATAAGTAGGGGTCACAAATGCTGAAAATCATGAATAATTTTGTAAGAAGGATTTCCGAGAGCAAAAAAAATGGAGGGCTTTTTCTCCGCACTACAGAAGACTTTTTCAAACCTTTACTCGTGTTTCTGTAAAAAATGTTGTTATGTATATAAACTATAGACTATTTTCCAACATAATGTGGTCGTCCTGGATGGGACGATTGCTACTGTTGTTGAGACCCAGGAGACGCCGTTTTCAGCTGGCTATACAACACAATATCTCTGTCCATATATTTTCGAACAGGGGAGTTCAGCAGTCCCACCCAGCACAAATCAACTTCTCTGGACCGGTTTCTGAGTTATTGCCCTTTCTCAGCACAGAGTACCTGCTTGGCTAGACAGCGCTGCTGAATTCCCGTCCGAAAATATATATAATTTTCTAAGTGACGCGCAGTTACTAATCTAATAAATAGAAACATAATTACTTCTAAATCTCTCAAAGAGAAATATTCAGTAACAGTAATTTAAAGTACGCTAAATTTACAAGATTTTTTATTCTCCCTCTGTTTATTTTCTCTTATTCCTTTCTGTTGAAGAGCGTAGGCTCTTTCCCGAACGTCAAAGTAATACACCTGCTTGTTGTTCATACCCCTGTCTTCGGCTTTTGTTTTTCTGTAAATTTCAACTATACATGCATATATACATACGAATATATATACCTATTTCTTTATTACCCACAAGGGGCTAAACACAGAGGGGACAAACAAGGACAGACATAGCTATTAAGTCGATTACATCGACCCTAGTGCGTAACTGGTACTTAATTTATCGACCCCGAAAGGATGAAAGGCAAAGTCGAATATATATACCGTTCACTTTTTCCATCTGTCCCTTCTACAGGAGGCATTTTCATTTCGCTTAGCGTTATCCATATCGTCTCGGCTTAGAGATGCACGAGCTTTTCATCTTACGTTGTGTGTAATTTTTGTGATAGGACAGGCTCCCGCCGCTAGAAACCACTTGATGCGACCCTTAAGCAACAGGCATTGTCTATTGATATTTTACTACCACGTAGAGTGTTTTGTTTTGCAGGTCTTCTCCCCTGTTCGATTTTTGCGATGGCTGAAACGAAGGAACAGCGAGCTCCCATGAAACTTTGTTTTCTCCTGGAGGAAACGTCTGCCGAAACAGTTCTCATGGCGTTACCATGAGCAAAACAAATTTACGAGTGGCTTTCAAACATTTGGAATGGACACTTGACGCTTGAAGACCAACGTCATTCAGGACGACCTTTCAAACGAATGAAAACATCACGAAAATTGATGAACTGATCTTGGAGGACCGTCACCGAAAAATGACGAACTTGTTGATATGACTAGTGTGTCCTGGAGCCTCCAGTCAACGAATTTTGAACGAGGATTTGCGAATGAAAAGAGTTGTAGCAAAATTTGTGCCTCGCTTGCTCACGAAAAATCAAAAGCAGCCATGACTGAATTCATTTCGTGAATTGAAAGAACAGTTTGAAGTTGATCCGGTCCTTTTTAAAGGAAGATCATTACTGGTGACGAAAGCTGGTGATACGGCTATGACCCGTAAACAGAGCAGCAATCAAATCAATGGACGCATTCAATTTCACGACGCTCCAAAAAAGCGCGTGAAGTGAAGTCCAGCGTCAAGATGATGTTGATTTGTTTCAGCGATGCGAAAGGAATTGTCTACACAGAATTTGTTTCTCCTGGTCAAATTGCTTATCAGATATTTTGCTTGACAGTTCTGAAGCATTTTCGAGAGGCGCTGAAGCGAAAGCGCCTCGACTTGTAGAGAAGTGGAGAGTGGTATTTTCATCACGACAATGCGTCTGCGCACACCGTCTTGAGTGTGAGACAGTGTTTGCGAAAAGCAGCTTGACTTCGCTTAAACACCGTCCCTATTCACCCGATCATGTTCCTTGCAAATTTTTTGTTATCCCCCGAATGAAAAGGTCCTTAAAGGAAAATGTTTTACAAATGTGAAAGAGATGAAGAAAAACAAACGGAGACATTAAAAGGCATCACTTTGCAAGAGATCCAGGTCTGCTTTGAACAGGGGAAAACGTGTCTCTACCGCTACATTGCTTCAAATGGAGAATGTTTTGAATGCGATAAAAGTGCATACGTGTAAAACTAAGTGAATCAAATAATATTTCAAAATTCTTGTTTCTTGGGGTACCTCCCACGCCATTTTTATTATTCCAGCTCCAAAATTACTTTGTTGCGGAGGTTCACCTTCGGTCTTTTAACTTCATTATGTGAACACACATATACTTGTTAGAAAGGATGTATCTCTTATTCTTCTGCACTTCTTCCTTAATGTCTGTTGTTATTTCAAGTTCCTTGCTTGTTTGATTGTACCCTCATGTTTTGTATTACCTCACTGTATGTCTGCTGATATCACTTTGTTATATCCATATAAGGTCCTACAGTTATTTAACGTCTTGCGAAAACATTCGAGGGTTCTCCGTGGACAGGGAGTAGATGTTTTCAAGAAACCAATATCAAAGTAGGAAACTCAAAAGAGGGCAGCAGTGTTGAACTCCCTCCTTCATCAAAAGCCAATCACATAAGATTGGCCATTTAAAATGTGATCACACTGGCGGTGTCTCAGCCTGATCACAGTCTTAGGGCTGAAACATAGCAGAATAAAAGAATATTTTCAATGGTTTCAATATTTCTTTCAGATGCAGTCAACCCATATGTATTTACTCAGCGTGTGATATTGAACTGTTATCTTTGTACTTGATATATATTGTTCAAATGTGCCATAATGCAGCGGATATAACGCGTTCGTCTCCGACATAATATGATCAGAACTCCACTAGTAATTATGGTCTCCCATATATTGAGCACTAAGGTAAAGTTTGGGGAAACCAAGCAGTTATATTTAACAGCTCCAACGATCGTGTAAATATTCATTTGTTAGCTCGTTTTTGTTATCGAATAACGAGATTTGACAAATTCTTTATGCCATAGGATTTCATCTTATCTATAAAAAAAGCTTCATTTTCATTGTGTGATATTACTACAAAAGAATAAAACATCCAGTTAATTATATACTTTTATTTACTTTTTTTTATAAAAGTCATGTCTATATGGTTGAACAATATGATTCATTTAAACAAAGGCAACGCTTTCCAAATATATTTATTACGTGTGTATATATAATATAATATATATATATATATATATATATTATAGATATATATATATAATATGTGTGTATGTGTGTACGGGTGTGTGTGTCAGTGTCTGCGTGCGTGTTTGTGCGTGATTCATGTAGCAAAGAATCTATCGAGGTATTAAGAAAGATAGGCACCATGAATTGAGCAGACAGAGGGACGCAATAACTTTTTGCAATCATCGATATTTTAAAAATCTCATTTTTTCTCTATATATACTTGCCTACCCTGGGTTAGGATTTTTTGCAAGGACAATTTGATCACTTTCTTTTTAATTATTTTCAATATTGAAATTCTTTTGATTTGGAGTTTTAATTAAGTAATGTACAATTCTTGAGTGTAATATTCATAGCACACGTCATATCTTCCTAACATTATTACCTGTAGCCCTTGTTCTTTCTTTTCTTTTTCTTCTCTTTATCATACTCTTTAATGTTTACTTATTTTTAAAGCCTCTCCATTTGTTGCTTGTCATGCCTCCACATAGATATCTTCCTTGTTAGCTCATCAGTAGAGAAAATAGAGAGGCATATTTTGTTAGTTCTTTTTTAAAGATATGCAACGTCTGTAAGTTAAGAGACTAGCCAGTCCACCTCATGGTCCCGCCGGACAAGATAGAGTTGCTTTGCCCCGGAAGATGGCGAAGGAGATGCGCTGAAACGGTTACTCCGACTGACAGGATAGTACTTGCAGATTGTCATACATGCACCGATTAAGGATGCCTAGTCCAGAGACAATATCGTCACAATTCGTCAGATGGGCACATCAGGTGTTGCAGAATGCACTGCAATATGTAACACCCCAAATGAGGGCCCTATCACCGCGAACAGAAATTAGTTATGCCGTCTGGCATCTTAGCGTCCCCTCTGTCCAAACGTGCTGGCTCGGGTTGGAAAGGCAAGCCAGTGAAGTCTAGGCTATGCTTTATGATATCATTGAGAGCACCATGGCATGGGAGGTGGCCAGCGCTATAATAGCATGTCAATGGGTGGAGGCTGATAGTGTCCCCAGAAAAAAAACAGAGGTATTTGTGAGGATCAGAGATCTGGAAATCAATTCTCAAGGAAACACTGATGTGCAGTCAGTCACTTTCCATGTGAATGTAAACCCTGTTCTATGAGACACATTCTGCCAGAATCGGAAGCTTCAAAATGTTTAGTTAAAAAAAAATACACACATGCTATATGCTCCCTCAAACTCGCGTGGATCACATGCATGTACACCCACATACATATGCAACCATACACATGCACATATATATTTGTACACCCCAACACACGCATACACACACGCACGATGTACACATATATTTATATCCGCATACACGCGCGCATATACACACACACGTTCACATACCCATACGCGTACAGTTATATTCAAATATACGTCTAAAGTACGTACAATGTATATGTGCATGTCCTCACTCACACTCACGTGGAATATTCGGATATACACCCTCGTATATATGCAACCATACACATGTACATATACACGTACATATATACTTATCCACACACACGCACACACACACGCATACACACACACGCACACACACACACGCTCGTACAAAATCTTCATATACACGTCTATATACGCATATGCAAAAGAAAATACAAGGTGAAAGGTAAAATACAGAAAAAATGTGTAAAATGCGATCTTGTGGGACCAAAAACGAAAAAAAAGTTTTAGCCACATGTGAACATAGACCAACAAGTTCACTTCTTGAATGTAGACATGTAGCGGGGTCTAAGCTGCTTTTCCAGATAAGCCACTTTCCATATCACAAAGACCTCACTTTCCACTGCTGTTGATGTAAGGCTTCCACTTTGCTAAGATCTTCCAGTACATGTTGTAACTGACACCTTTATCCTTTAAGGACCATATGTGACTGGATAATTTGGTCGTTTTCCTGTTATCCCAGCTCAAGGCCTTGAATTTCTCCTCTATAAGGCCCAAATATTTCTTTGTCCAAACTGTGTCCTTGGTGGTTTTAGAGTCTACACAGGCTTTATAAATGATGGTCTCGGAATGCAAGTTCCATTTAAAGGGCACACATATTATCCCTGCATGAACAACCGGTTTCATTTTGTGGTTTTTGTGTGTTATGTGCGATTATATTTTTAAAACTAGTAATTGAGCTGAAATCGATTTTTAAGTTATGTCTGTTGAAGAGCTTTCTGTAACTATGATTGACTGGAAAATGTCTATCAGCGCTAAGAAATACTTACCTATATTAAAGGTCACTTCGGGGGAGTAAGGGGGTGCGAACCAGATAGTTTTCCTATAGGTGCAGGAGTGGCTGTGTGGTAAGTAGCTTGCTAACCAACCACATGGTTCCGGGTTCAGTCCCACTGCGTGACATCTTGGGCAAATGTCTTCTACTATAGCCTCGGGGCGGCCAATGCCTTGTGAGTGGATTTGGTAGACGGAAACTGAAAGACGTCTGTCGTATATATGTATATATATATATATATATATATATATATATATATAATATATATATATATATATATATATATATATTGTGTGTGTGTGTTTGTATGTGTTTGTGTGTCTGTGTTTGTCCCCCTAGCATTGCTTGACAACCGATGCCGGTGTGTTTACGTCCCCGTCACTTAGCGGTTCGGCAAAAGAGACCGATAGAATAGGTACTGGGCTTACAAAGAATAAGTCCCGGGGTCGAATTGCTCGACTAAAGGCGGTGCTCCAGCATGGCCGCAGTCAAATGACTGAAACAAGTAAAAGAGTAAAAGAGTAAAAGAGTATTCTTATGTTTCCTTTTCGTTATTATTGAACTGGTGACAGGTGTATAGGTTATTTCCTCGCTAAATCCACTATCTTTTAGAGCTTTATTATATACTGGGACAACGCTTTTAAAAATGCCTTTATCGGAGGGGAGGCTAGAAGTTCTTTTGCTAATGATTTTAACTGTCATTTTCATAGCATATTTTGATTGACTCGATAACTGAAGAGATGCCGGAGCAGGTTTCCGCCCCGACATCCGAAATCGGAGTTTCATTATGGCAACCGAATAACTGTCACATGATATATTACGATATATATCAACCTCGAAATACTGATATCCAAAGTTAACCATGGGTGGATTGAACTCAAGATTTAATATATCTGAACAAATGCACCGATTTGTTCAATATGCTCAGTTCACCGTAGAGAAAGAATAATAATTGCTAAATAATAAATAATTATTATTTACAAATGAAGATTTAATAATTAATAATACATAAATAAATACTAATTAATTACAAATTATAATTACCATTAATTAATTATATTAATTATTCATTATTAGTAATTAACTGAAATTCTTCTTTTAATAAGAGAAAGACAAAACTAAAGACAATATTTGTAAACATGATTTACATGCAACGTTCGGTATATTCGTCCTTTACTGGTTTATCCATTTATGAAATGGGCCAATTTCAAATCTAAACCGCACGGTTCAAGTTGTTTTAATAATATTGTTAATGTTTCAGGACATTTTTCCGGGAGTTTCGCTTGAAGTAGACAGTGCCTTTGATTTCCTTCTATCGATTATTCAAGCACTGAAGGATGAAAATTCACTGTAACCTTCATTTCAAACGTTATCCTTATTTGTTTGCATGTAAACAATATGTTACTTTATTGCTTATGAGTAATTTTCTAAGTTATAACAATAGTAACCTACAAGCGCATATTTTGTGTTCAATAGCGGTTTGCCGCTAGATAGATCCAAATATATTACAGAGCTCCACGAGAACTGTATGGCTTTTGCCATGTAAAACGAGGATTGCATACAGCTACATAATATGTGTGTGTGGTGTGTGTGTTTTGCATGTGCGTGTATGTGTATGAGTTGTATTTGTGAGTATGTATGTGCAAATCATACTCAGTATGTTTAATAAAGACTATGTTTAACTCTGTATGAAATCATAACCTATAACAAAATCAAGGAATCTTCAGCAACCAAGACTGCAAACTCTAGTGAAATGTCTCGCTTTAGAAAGATGCCCGAGCGTCGCTTAACTGAAACCAGCTATTTGCATGCCGTGCAATAGTTTGCCGGTCGAGACTGACTTCTTCGAAAGAAGAAAAAATGCAGGGCGTTGGAGTATATTTGCACATATGTGTGTTTGTATGTGTGCGCGTGTGTGTATGTATAAATGTATGTGTATATATACATATGAACACATATATGCATACACAAACATACATATACTTATATACTTCACACCCATTTACTACCCCGAAGTGACATTAGCGTAATAAGAATTATTAGCCGTAACCTTGAACAAAATTGAAAGCCACCACGGCATCCGCTCTGATGATGGATCACTGCACACACTGATCCATCATCCGAGCGGATGCCGTGGTGGCTTTCAGTTTTGTTCAAGTTTACGGCTAACCGCATCGATAAGTATTTAGCGTCTATGGCTACTAGAAGTTATCACATACGTTGTAAGTTCTTCTGATGGGCAATTCGGTGTTCGATTCACTGTCTGGAGTATATCTGGTCAATAATTATAACAGTAGAGAACATGGTGACTGGTACATCCTCGAAATTTATATCGTCTTACTTTATACTTTTACACAACATATTGTTATGGTCTTTATGATCTCCACGTGTTTCCATTGCACAGATTGCGTACAGTTGCAGACGCAACCTGGCAGATTTTCGGTGTAGCTTCTTCAGGATTTTATCCATTTGGCTAGTTTTGAAGCAAACCGAGTAGAGTTAGTTGTGTATTAGTTAGGGTTTTGGGGGAGGGTGTTCGTTTTCAAACTGTAATCCAATCCGTTTGCAGGCTTGCGCACTTGACCCCAGATTCACACGAGTTGTTGTCCGAAGTCAGGGTTCGGTCTAATTTGGTCAAGGCTGATTTAAACACGCGCGCGCGCACACACACACACACACACACACAATCGTACATACATACTGATAGGTAGATAGAGAAACAGTTAGATAGACAGATATATTGGTAGATAGATAGATAGATAGATAGATAGATAGATAGATAGATCGATAGATAGATAGATAGATAGATAGATAGATAGATAGATAGATAGATAGATAGATAGATAGATAGATAGAACTCTGACTTCGGACAAAAACTCGTGTGAATCTGAGGTCAAGTGCGCAAGCCTGCAAACGGATTGGATTACAGTTTCAAAACCCTAACTAATACACAACTAACTCCACTCGGTTTGCTTCGAAACTAGCCAAATGGATAAAATCCTGAAGAAGCTACATCAAAAATCTGCCAGGTTGCATCTGCAACTGTACGCAATCTGTGCAATGGAAACACGTGGAGATCATAAAGACCATAACAATAAGTGGTGTAAAAGTATAAAGTAAGACGATATAAATTCCGAGGATGTACCAGTCTCCATGTTCTCTACCAATATAATATATATATATATATAGATAGATATAGATAGATAGATAGATAGATAGATAGATAGATAGATAGATAGATAGATAGATAGATAGATAGATAGATAGATAGACAGATAGATAGATAAGTTTATTTATTGGCCACACAGGGCTGCACACAGATGGGACAAGTTACAAAGTAGAGCTTTTCTTTTGGGGGATGAAAAAAACAAAAAACAAAAGAAACAAAATAAAACGAAAAAAAGGGGCGTAGGTTTTCGATCAAAAGGGATCGTAAAAGGGGAAAAAAAGGAAAAAGAAAGGAAAAGAAACAAAAGAAAAGAAAAGGGAAAAAAGAAGAAAGAAGGGGAAGAGGAAAAAAACGATCAATAGGGATCATGTATCACAGTGTCATGATGTACGGTGTAAAGGGGGAAGCAGATAAGGTTTATCCGTGGGAAGAAAAGCCTACGAAAAAGAACACGGTAACCTCGGTCAATATTGTTATATGTTACCACATTTGTTTGCAAGTGGGTAACCCTCTGTTTTCAATTTCTGGGTTCATAGGATTATGCTAAAGGTGGCTTCGTCATTCATACGTGCATCCTTGCTACATTCACCCATCTTTTTTTAAAACATTCGCTAGACAAAACTTGCCTCTCTACTCTCACTTTCCTTTTCAAGTGGTACTTGAAGAAGTTGATGAGAGATTGACCAGAGCGGAAAGTGTTTCTCTCCAATCCTTTCGGACGCGTCCACCAGATGCATTCTTTCGCCATAGCCACAAAGATGATGAAAATAGCTCTTCTTTCCTGTTTGAAGGAAGGAGGCGTGACAATATTGACGATAGACTCAGCTGATAAGCCGACTCGTCCCACACGTGACAGCAGTTATTCGACACAAGCCCACAGGTCGGAAATTGTTGGACACTGCACAGATAGATTGATAGATAGATAGATAAATAGATAGATAGATAGATAGATAGATAGATAGATAGATAGATAGATAGATAGATAGATAGATAGATAGATAGATAGATAGAAAGAAAATACATGCTCCATCAGAGTTTCCGTCTTTCCAATTTCACTAACAAGCACTGAATTATGAAGAGAGATTCTTAACTAGTCAACTTTACCTCGTGCAGTTTTGAGAAATGTTCCAATATTACTTCGTCTAGACTTTTAAGGAATTCCCTGGATTTTCTGTTCACTAATTTTCTCCTAACTATATATTTTATTTTACTTTCATACGTTGCAATTGCTATTTGTTGTGAGTTAGTAGCTTCCCTAAGAGAGCAGATGCTTTTATAATCATGGTAATATGTCGAATCATAAATTTTAAAGCTTTTTCAGTTACAATCAGTTTCATAAAGCACAATGTTCATTTGTAGCTACTTTATGAGTGCGTTTTAAAGAGTTTTATTTTAATGTTTTGCACTGTCATTTCTATTGGCAAATAATTTTGACACGGCTTGAGTTCTGTTTTATTAAGTTTTCAATATTTTTTTCTCTTTTTATAATCATATAGCGATGATAGGTATAAACTTTATATAGTGATGATAAGTATAAAACAATTTATGTGCGGGTTGTGTATTTTGATTACATTTAATATTTTATGTGAATTCTGTTTTATGACTGCCATTATACTCTTGTTATATGAGTTTATGAGTTATATTGATAGTACAGAGCAAACGGATCTCCATTAAATATTTCATAAATTGAAACATTCAGACCATAATCCAACAGAAATAATATACTTAAATAAATACTGGTACCAGAAAACTACATGTGAAAAGCAAACAACAAACGTTGTCGCAAACAGACATTATTGAAAATTGTAATTTACTACTCCAATCATAAGCGTGGAACTGGCGAAGTTGAGAACTTCAATAACAATGTTGGTCTTACATTCGCAGTCTCTTGCACAAGTGAATCGTATCTCAGGTCACACAGACATTTATGTTGATGAGCTTTTGCCACACACTTCACAACGCAACACAAAACGAAACTAGACAGTATAAAATTAGAGGACAACAAATCAATTGGAGTTATAGATACAAGTATTACTCATAACACAACACAATGCTAAAATCAAGACACAGACAACATACATCTGAAACAAAATAATTATATCACTCATGATGTATATATCTAACTGTGTCCATTTTAAAATTCCAATGATAAATTCATACAAATCCATATAGATGAGGTAATTAATACAAACTTAGCTAGACACGCCTGCAATAATTCATATACTGGAGGTAAGTTTGTGAAGTTCTAAACAAAATACACACTCAGACACACATACACACACACACACACACACATACTCACCCACGCACACGCACACACACACACATATACTTACATATATGTATACGCAATTACCTGTGTAAGAGTTCTTACATATAGAGGCGTAGGAGTAGCTGTGTGGGAAGTAGCTTGCTTGCCAACCACATGGTTCCGAGTTCAGTCCTACTGCGTGGCACCTTGGGCAACTGTCCTCTACTATAGCCTCGATCCGACCAAAGCCTTGTGAATGGACTTCGTAGACGATCCATTCTTGTTGCTTCTTTCTCGCTTATATATATATATATATATATATATATATATGCGTGTGTGTGTGTGTGTGTGTGTTTGTGTGTCTGTGTTTGTCCCCACAACATCGCTTGACAACAAATGCTGGCGTGTGTACGTCCCCGTAACTTAGCGGTTCGGCAAAAGAGACCGATCGAATAAGTACTAGGCTTACAAAAAATAAGCTCTGGGGTCGATCTGTTCGACTAAAGGCGGTGCGGTGCTCCACCGTGGCCACAGTCAAATGCCTGAAACAAGTAAAAGAGTAAAAGAGTATATGTGCGTATACCAATCTTGTATTATGTTGCATGAATATCAAAGGAGTTGTCATTCAATATAGGGTTCACTGAAACATAACTTTAATTGTGCAACTTGAGTTGCATACAAGTGTTGTTGCGCGAAAGTTGCCATGGCGCCAAAGACGTGTAGTATAAACATTAAGTTTCATAAATTATGCAAGTGCGCGAGTGTGCACGCATGTGTTATGTGTGCTCGCATATATATATTTGTACGGCCATCCAATAAATGTCTTAAGGCTGTATCATGCGCGGGGACATAGAAATAATCGGACAGAATACCCGATCGTGCGGCTAAACCATTGGGAGCCTTTGTTAGGGCATCCTTCTAGAAGGTAACTCAGGTAACTGGGATCACTCCGACATAAAACCTGCGGCTCAGTGGTTACTGATGGTGTTGACTTTTTCTTCTTTACGGATTATGGCTGCTGTTGCTTAGTGAGTGGGATTGACTCAGTCCACAGCCTTTTCTCACTTAAAAAAATCTTCTTGCACAGGCATTGGACGATAACAACGTTGATTAAGCTTCGTGTAATGCCCATACTCGATAACGAGGGGCAGCCACCATGTATGTATGTATGTATGTATGTATGTATGTATGTATGTATGTATGTATGTACACACCCATGTGTACATACATGTGCGATAAATCGTCTACAGTAGGACACGACTTATTTCAGCTGGACATCACCAGAAATTTGTACCTTACGACTGTACCACTTAGTTCTAAGACTACCAGTGATTACCCGGGTTAACTTGGCCTATACTGTTGTACACTCATTCCAAGAAAGAGCATAAAACTGAATGCGATTATATCCACTTCAATCATGCACGAAATCTTTTGATTTACTGTTCTCTGAGAATTTTCTTCGGATTTCAACTCGGGTACTTTTCTCACAAATATCAGTCATAAACTTCATGTCCTACCTCATCACACTGCATCATACTGTTCTCGTCATACAGCACAAAATTCTGTGTGACATTTATATTTGAGGATAATGTATTTGTTCACACGCTCACGCACACACAGACACACAGACGTCCAGACATATACACATATACTGTTCTATATTTTAGAGATGAGGAACTCTGTACATTATTTACCTCATTTACATTGGATGGATGTGTCCTCTTCTTGTTTGATGTTACCACAACGGCCTTCATCAGGTGTACCAAACCCCGGCTTCGCATTCCTACTAACCACTCCAATTAGCAAGAGGAGAGAGAATGAAACCAATAAACTAATCACGGAAGGGGGGATATATACGTCTAATGTAAATAATGTAAATATGTGTGGTAAGTAGCTTGCTAACCAACCACATGGTTCCGGGTTCAGTCCCACTGCGTGGCATCTGGGCAAGTGTCTTCTGCTATAGCTAGCCCCGGCCGACCAATGCCTTGTGAGTGGATTTGGTAGACGGAAACTGAAAGAAGCCTGTCGTATATATATATATATATATATATATATATATATATATATATATATATATATATATATATATGTGTGTGTGTGTGTGTATATGTGTGTTGTGTGTGTGTGTGTGTTCGTGTGTCTGAGTTTGTCCCCCTAGCATTGCTTGACAACCGATGCCGGTGTGTTTACGTCCCCATCACTTAGCGGCTCGGCAAAAGAGACCGATAGAATAGGTACTGGGCTTACAAAGAATAAGTACCGGGGTCGATTTGCTCGACTAAAAGACGGTGCTCCAGCATGGCCGCAGTGAAATGAATGAAACAAGTAAAAGAGTAAAAGAGTAAAAGAGTATATATTCACAAACACGCAAACACGCTTATGTGTATATATATATATTAGTACGCACACAGTCATGTGCACACACACACATATGCGTGTGTGTGTGTGTGTGAAGGCGCATGGCTTAGTGGTTAGGGTATTCGGTTCACGATCGTAAGGTCGTGAGTTCAATTCCAGGCGACGCGTTGTGTCCTTGTGCAAGACACTTTATTTCACGGTGCTCCAGTCCACTGGAGAAGTGAGTAATACTTGTATTTCAGAGGGCCGGCCTTGTCACACTGTGTGTCACGCTGAATCTCCCTGAGAACTACGTTAAGGCTACACGTGTCTGTGGAGTGTTCGGCCACATGCACGGTAATTTCACGGGCAAGCTCTTCTGTTGATCGCATCAGCTGGGACCCTCGCCGACGTAACTGACGGACTGCTTCTTCTCTCTCGCTCTCTCTCTCTCTCCCCTTCTCTCTGTATATATATATATACAGCAAAGTCATGGAAAGGTTAGTCAGAAAGAAACTAATCGCATTTCTTGAGGAAAATAACTTGCTGAGTAATACCCAGCATGGTTTTCGACCAGGTAGGAGCTGCCTGACCCAGCTCTTACAGCATTATGACTGGGTGTTGAGGCAGTTACTCAACAAATCAAATGTGGACGTAATCTACCTTGATTTTGCAAAAGCTTTTGACAAGGTGGATCATGGTATGATATGCCACAAACTACGTGACCTCAGCATAGCTGGAAAACTTGGAGTGTGGTTGCATGACTTCCTGAAAGATAGGAGTCAGGCAGTAGTGGTTAATGGAGCCACCTCTATGAACACACAATAGTGAGCGGTGTTCCACAGGCACTGTCTTGGGACCACTGCTTTTTATAGTGGCCATCTCAGATATGCCCTCAAATGCCCGGATAGCCACTCTGGCCAGCTATGCAGACGATACGAAAGTCTCGCAGAAAATACAGAACCCCACCGATGTTGCACACCTGCAGCAGGAGTTGGACTCAATCTACAGATGGGCTGAGGATAATAATATGCAGTTTAATGCTGAAAATTTCCAGGCCCTGCGCTAGCAGCATCCAAAACTGAATATTAAACTTACAGGATACACCGGTCCACAGGGAATTTCAATCCCAGAGCCTAAGTCTGTGAGGGACCTGGGTATCGACATGAGTGATGATACCTCTTTCCAAGTGCACATTACCAGGATGGCGACAAAGTGCAGACGACTGGCTGGGTGGATCCTAAGAACATTCAGAACCGGAGATAAGGAAACCATGATGGTTCTCTGGCGGACATTCGCCCTCAGTCGCCTGGATTACTGCTCACAGCTATGGTCACCCACCAGTGTAAAATTAACAGCAGACCTTGAAGCAATCCAGAGAAGATTCACAAAGAAGATCGTCTCTTTGCAACAGCTCAGCTACTGGGAAAGGTTGAAACAGCTAAGACTCTACTCCCTGGAGAGAAGACGGGAGAGGTATGCAGTAATATATGTCTGGAAGATCCTGGAAGGAATTGTGCCAAATTTTGGCATTATAAGCTACACCAATGCTAGAACGGGACGACACTGCATAGTGCCAAAGATCCCAGCAATGCCATCACGCTTCAGGACCAGCTTCTGCAACAGCCTGGGTTTCAAGGGCCCACAGCTTTTTAATATTCTCCAAAGAGTCTGAGGAACTTGCACCAGAGATGTAAGCGGTTTTTAAATCAAAACTGGACATCTTCCTGTCAAGAGTCCCAGATGAACCTACCTCACGGCAAGAGGTGCAAATGAGAGTAGCTGTATCAAACTCCATTCTTCACCAAGTGCCACATATTAGACGAGGTTCGTCGCAATAACAGTGTAGCACAAAACGGCGGTGCATCAGCATGGCCGCAGCTCTGAGCTGAAACTAGAAAATATATATATATATATATATATATATATACATAGAGAAAGGGGGGAGAAAGAGGGAGAGAGGGAGTGAGAAATATGTAGGTATATACGCGCACACATACATACATATAAATGCATATGTCCCTGGGGACTTATGTGAGTTGCGTTTCTGTACATGTTACGTATGTGTGTTTATATCGTTCTGCTAGGACGCATGTCTCACAAATATAGCTTGTGAGATCTCACAAAGAATATCAATGAATGTTATACACGAACCTACATTGTTTTCAAGAGACGTTCAGACAGACGCAGATATCTATATGAGTGTGTGTGCGTGTCTGTGTGCATGGTTGTGTATGCGTGTGTGTGTGTGTTTAACATTCACTACAGTTAATTTCGAGGTTTTCTATTTTGTTTGTGCAAATATAATCTATTATAGACATATACATTAATAAAATAAAACCATAATACCAACAATATGACATTCAAAACGTTGACTATTTCTTTATATCAGACCACTACCATTTCTATAGCGTTTTCTTTCACTTTTTTTAAACACAGCCATTCACTAATTTTTTGTGGCTGTCGTTGTTTTTCTAATGCTTGGAAATTTTTGTGACCATGTATGCACGATTTCAGTTACCATGGAAATAAGACACTGCCCCGTTGTACGTGACATCTGTGTATTGTTGTACTCGTTATCCAGTATTAATAAGTGAGATCAGATATGGTAATGCGCTACAGAATTTTTATGCATCTAGAATGGCATTGTTTCTTGTACGAATATCAATATCATGAAATTACGCTGCCTGAAAATTATTTCAAGCGTTACACCAGACGCACAAATGCAGGTTCCATGATAACATTTCATATTCCGATTTACCAATTGTTATTCATAAACGATAGCCACTTTTTTATTGTGCTCAGGCACGTTGTTCTTCTTTGCTTGGCCTACAATCTGCTCTGATCAACGATACGAATGATCGAAGTTATCACTACTAGCATTATTTCTTCAGATAGAGTGTATACAGCAAGTTATTATCCAACATCTCCTATATTTTTTTTTAATGGATAAAGTTTGGCTTGAATAAGGCTTGGTGTTTTCTGATTACAAGTCGACACCAAAATAAAATTTTCCTCGTTGGTGCTATAGACGTAGGATATGAGAAAGTATTGAAGAGTGTAATCTTATCAAAATAATTGTTCAATCAGTGATTTGACTAATATTCAGCATTATGTTACAAAGAAATTCATGTATCTCTACTCGACATGATATCAGCCTTATACATATTAATAATTACTGGAAGCTGATTGTTACTCTTGTTCATATTTTCTTTCAACATTATATGCAACACCTCATTCTCTCAAGGTAGGAATGAGGTGATTATATCCGTGGGAAATTGGCTCTCTTTGACATACGTTAGTTATTTAAATTTAAACTAGAGCACCTTCTGATGCTAATCTTCAAGAGAAAGTCCAAGATGCTATACTTAAAACGGCTGAAGAAAGCATGCAATTTGATACAGGTAAATTCCAAGCCCTCTGCTACTTACTAATTGGTACTCACAAGCCGCAACAACGAAACGTTAGGCGAAAAAGAGCGGAAATCCCAGAGTCATGTACAGTACAAGCTCTGGGGACTGATATGAGCAACGATGCCTTGTTTAACGTACCTGTCATCAAGGTGGGGGCAATGTTCAGTCGAATGGCTGGCTGGATTCTGAGAACCTTCAGAACAACATATCGTATGTACATATATATATATATATATATATATACAAACACACACACACACACACACACACACACGCACACACACACACACATATATATGTATATGTATATATATATATACATATATATATATATTCATACATACATACATACATACATACATACATACATACATACATACATACATACATACATACATACATACATACATATATATATTGCTCTATAGGTCAGTATATAATAAGATCTATGGACATATTTGCCTGAAACTTTTTACTGCATTTCAGTAATATTAAATTTGACCAAGGAAGGAGGTCAAAAGATTCGACAGAACGTAGTCTAACGAACAATTGCTACTGACCTAGTTATCTGCGCTGAATCGCCTTCAAGGCAATTATATCTCAACACCAGAACGCAAATACAATTAAATATCTTGCACTATCCGTTAGTACATCACAGTAAATACGAGCATTATTGGTTAATACATCGCAGTAAGTTGAAGCACATATACGGAACTGAACGAGTTGCTTGAATATTAGTGGGAAAGTGTTATGTTCTTTTCAATTGAACCATTACATTAGGCTTACCAGTCTAACCGATTTACGCTATATGAAATAGCAAGTTGACACCAAAATATGAATCATTGTTATTTAAAAAGGAAACCTTTTTTTCCCCCCTTATTAACAGATTGTAGCAAATGGTCTGTGGTCGAGTTAACTTTCTGCTACAATGATAATTCTTTTCTACACTAGGCACAGGGCTCGAAATTTTGGGTGAGGGTGCTAGTCGATTAGATTGACATCACTATGCAACTGGTACTTAATTTATCGACCCCGAAAGGATGAAAGGCAAAGTCGACCTCGGCGGAATTTGAGCTCAGAACACAAAGACAGACGAATTACAACTAAGCATTTCGCCCGGTGTGTTAACGGTTTTGCCAGCTTGCTGCCTTGCTCCAATCATAATTCTGATTTGTAATTATTGATATTTAGTCAAATGTGAACTGAAAACCATTCTGGCTGTAGCATCTGTTCAATTTCGTGTTGAAGTTACAGTTATTCTGCTGGATATAATTACAAAGGAAAAGTAAAATTCTAATTTTCAATGAATGCAAACTATGAAATATGTTGTTAACGATATTAATGTCTACAGTATTAGAGATTAATTAACGTATTTAATAACATATGTTGGATTGTAATTAAAACTTTATCACAAACAATATCTCTGAATAACTGTAGTATTTATATAACAACATAATCTCTCTCTCTCGCTTCAACTTTATATAAAGTATATACACACATATATACATACATAAGTTACATACACGCATAAATACTGACATGTATTTCAGCATAGGTGTACGTTTGTGTGTGTGTGTCTATATGTGTGTATGTGTGTGCATGCACGTGTGTGTGTTTGTTTGGGCGTGTGTGTTTGGGTTTGTGTGTGTGCAGAGAAATAAGATTATTCTCTTAAAGCAAGTTTAGAAATACTAAAGGAATATTTATTGATTTGGTATGAGACAACACTCAGACTATACTGAGCAAAATGAAATTTAATACGAACATCAAGTTGACAGGGAGTACAAATTATCACTTTATCCAAGCAGGTTGAACTTAATTTGCACAATATAATTTAATACAGTACATATACATACATATATACATATATATATATATATATATATATATATATATATATATATAATATATATATATATATATATATATATATATATATATATATATATATATATATATATATATATGTACACATGCACAGACACAAATCAGAATGTATGTGAATGCATTTTACTTCAGTAATACAATTGTTTCAATATTCAAGATGCCTGCTGTTTCCAAATGACTGATCTCTTATCAAATGCATAGATTAACTTTAAGGAATCAAAGATATTAGAGTATTTTTCGCCTTGAGGTACGTACATAATTGCATTCTTGTATGCGTGTTTTTATGAATATATATTACTATATGTATGTATGTATGTATGTATCTATCTATCTATCTATCTATCTATCTATCTATCTATCTATCTATCTATCTATATATATATATATATATATATATATATCGATTTCTATATATACACATATATATATGATGGATTCACCTGTCGTTAGACGATGTATGAGTGTTCGATAATTTCTTACCAAACAACAACACAGATGATTCGTTTATAGTGATCGAGTGTTTGTGTAGACATAAGCTTACTCCTTCCATTAGATCGACATTAACTGTGCAGGTACAAAGGGTGCCACATGTCAGATGGTGAAATGGTCGCAGAGCAACGTGAAATGAAGGGATTTGCTCAAAGATACAATGTAATGCCCGGGCCGAGAATCGAACCCACAATGCTGCAATTGTGAGTGCAACTACTAAACCATGTGCCTTCATATATATATATGTACACACACACACACACACACAAACACACACACACACACACAAACACACATACACACACACACGCACACTCACACACACACACACACACATGTATATACGTACACACACACACAAACACACACACACTCACACACACACACACACACACACTTATATATAAATATACATATATAAAACGTACTTGGGAGAGGATGCCTGGCGTTGCTGAAAAACCGCCGAACATCCATGAGAGAGTAAATCTTTGAACAAATCTCGTAGTAAGTTTGTCTTTCACTGATGTATTTGCATTAAGTATAATATATAGATATGTGTTTTTTTTATTTAAATAATGCCTTTGTTGCATGTAGCGGATATATATCTATATATATATTTTCGCATATCTCTTCTTGACATGCTCATGATTATTCTCAAGTATGGTTCTTTGTCAGTGGAATTAATAAAATTGCAAATCTTCTATACAGTTAGAATATACGGGGATGCAACTTTTATATCTCTAAACCATCTTGACAACTGGATTACATGCGATAGGATCTTTTATTACAGTCACTATACATTTTACATCAGTCTTGATTTAACACCAGGATATTGTACTTATAAAAACAGAGTTTTCATCTTCAGGGGTTATGTCTTCAAAACTAAAATTTACACATGAAAATCCAACAAAGAGTCTATATCGCGTGGTCTGTAATCTCTCAACCAATATGGAATGGATAAAAACACATTGTATATGATTCCGTGGCTAGGATCGGATCAAATATTAGAAACGACTCACCTTATATGTCATGTGATTTTACACATCATCTCGAGTAATATGAAAGCTAAGCAATTGGGTTCAACCACTGCTCATTCAGACGGTAAGTTAATTATCTTTGGTTATCCACTAAAGATTCTTTGAAATATTTTTTTCTTAAATAGCTGCCAAAAGATGCTGAATAATGAAGGTTAACTCTTACACTCACAAATGGAAGCTTGTCACTTATACACCTTATTAATATCGTCTCCCATATTTATATAATGAAAGCAAACACTTACATTTGGTCACAAACATATGCCTTTCGCGCACATACACAGAAATACGGACATCAACATACACGTCCTTTCGTTCGATGACAACACCGATTCAAAGGCAATATTGCCATCATTCTGAAATTATTATAATTTCAATTGATAATACATTCAGTAGTATACAGATCACAATGTGTAGATTTACGCTTATTATTTCGTTTTTTTTTGTTTTCCGTTTCTGTTTTTGATTCTGTACTTCTTTATTTATATACTATTGTTTTTTTCTTGTATTGTAGAAGCTTTGTTAGTATTATAAACTAAATTATAGAAGCACATGAGGCAATGACAGGGCGTAGAGAAAAGCGAATAATGAACCCCCAGGTAAACGTCCATAATGTATTGTATTTACTTCTTCTCGTAAGTATTTTCTTTTTATCATTAATTCTTTCGCTTTGTATTTCCACATCCTGCTTACATTTACTTCTTTCTGTCTTCCGTTACAAATATTGAATCAATATGAGTCTCTAATTGGATTTGCTCCTCCCGCAACTACTACTACTACTACTACTACTACTACTACTACTACCACCACCACCACCACCACCACCACCACACTACTACTACTACTACTACTACTACTACTACTACTACTACTACCACCACCACCACCACCACCACCACCACTACTACTACTACTACTACTACTACTACTACTACTACTACCACCGCTATCATTATTATAATTATCAACATCATTGAATCATTGGTATTATTGCTTCATATAATTTCATTTAGCATAACTAACAATGACAGTTTTGTGTGCATGTTCCGTAGTTTAGTATCTGTTATTCACATAACTGCAAGTATATGCAAGTACAAAAGCGTTGGTATGTGTGCCTTATAGACATGCTGAGTGAGAGTGATAATGATAGACGAGATAGACGAGAGAAATAGATTGAAAGAGAGAAAGAGAGAAATGAGGAGGAGAATAATCAAAATGATATAGAAAACAACTTGGCGCAGGAGTGGCTGTGTGGTAAGCAGCTTGCTTACCAACCACATGGTTCCGGTTTCAGTCCCACTGCGTGGCACCTTGGGCATGTGTCTTCTACTATAGCCTCGGGCCGACCAATGCCTTGTGAGTGGATTTGTTAGACGGAAACTGAAAGAAGCCTGTCGTATATATGTATTTGTGTGTATGTTTGTGTGTCTGTGTTTTTCCCCCTAGCATTGCTTGACAACCGATGCTGGTGTGTTTACGTCCCCGTCACTTAGCGGTTCGGCAAAAAGAGACCGATAGAATAAGTACTGGGCTTACAAAGAATAAGTCCCGGGGTCGATTTGCTCGACTAAAGGCGGTGCTCCAGCATGGCCGCAGTCAAATGACTGAAACAAGTAAAAGAGAGAAAGAGAGAGTTGTGTAAAAGAGATTGAATAATAAAGAAAAGTGAGAAATTTGGTGTATATGTGTGTGTGCGTGTAAAAGAGGATATTTTATGCATGATAGAATGTATATGTAAGTGATAGATAGTGAGTGAAGGAAGGGTATAGACTATATATGCGTGTTAGAGAGAATTAGAACAGGTTAAAAAAGAGCATCAGAAATATATATATTTAGATTCCTAACCCAGATAGATAGATAGATAGTTAGATAGATAGATAGATAGATAGATAGATAGATAGATATGTTTCTTTATTAGCCACACAGGGCTGCACACGATAGAACAAATTACAAGGTAGAGCTTTTCTTTTGAAGGTTTAAAAAAAAAAAAAAAAAAAAAAAAAGGGGAGTTTCGATCAAAAGGGATCGTAAAAGGAGAGAAAGAGACAAAAAAAGGGGGGTTAAAAAAAAAAAAAAAAAAAAAAAGGGGGAGAGGAAAAAAAATTGATCAATAGGGATCGTTATCACAGAAATGTCAATATGAGGTGTAAAGGGGAGGTCAGGTGAGGTTTACCCGTGGAAAGAAACGCCTACGGAAAAGGCCACGGTAACCTCGTCAATGAAGTCACATTTTATATTTCTTTTTTTTTTTTTTTGCAAATAAGCAACTCTTTGTCTTCGATTTCTGGGTTCATAGGACTATGCTCAAGGTGGCTTCGTCATTCATACGTGCCATTCTTGCTACATTCACCCATCTTTTTTTAACATTCGCTAGACAAAACTTGCCTCTCTACTCTCACTTCCTTTTCAAGTGGTACTTGAAGAAGTTGATGAGAGATTGACCAGAGAGGAAAGTGTTTGTCTCCAATCCTTTCAGACGCGTCCACCAGATACATTCTTTCGCCATAGCCACAAGGATGATGAAAATAGCTCTTCCTTCCCGTTTGAAGGAAGGAGGCGTGACAATATTGACGATAGACTCAGCTGATAAACCGACTCGTCCCACACGTGACAGCAGTTGTTCGACATAAGCCCACAGGTCGGAAATTGTTGGACCTGAACGAGTGCGTGCAGAACGGTTTCGTCGCTCTGACCGCATCTCGGGCAGGTCGGCCCCGTGTTTCTCGAGCCGTGTCTGTAGAGCTTATCCCGAACGGGTAGCGCTTCTCGGTAGCACTGCCAGGCCGGGATCTCTGGAAGTTGTCCATGGCCCTGGCCCGAAAGTCGTCCGAACAGGCGGGTCAGGTACTCCTCGTCGACGTCCAGGTTCGCCCCGAGCTCGTCGTCGTACTCCCCTCCACTAAACCCCTATAGAATGCTTGTTTGGTTGGTGAAGTCACTTAAGGTCGACCCAGGACGGCAGAGTTGCTTGAGAGCAACGCGACTCTCGCGGTGCCATTCGCCCTTCCTCGGCCTCTTTTTGATCCACGACTGCAGTTCGGTCATGGAGACGAGCTGCGGGAAAGCGTGCCTCACAAACGGCGACCACACCTGTTCACCGTCGTCTACATA
The DNA here is from genome assembly GCF_006345805.1 of Octopus sinensis. Lineage (NCBI taxonomy): Eukaryota > Metazoa > Mollusca > Cephalopoda > Octopoda > Octopodidae > Octopus > Octopus sinensis. The sequence goes on along the minus strand of NC_043000.1, from coordinate 158,149,065 downwards.
GAGCCAGAGATGTCGCAGTCTCAGCGCGTGTCTGCGCATCATCAAACACGGCATGCCCAGCCCTCCTTTTAACGGGTGTTGACAGCAAATGGATCGCCTGACCATCGGACGCATCCTTTCCACAAGAAGCGAAAGAGGATGCGTTGTAGTTTGGTGATGGTAGGGTCGGGACAAGGTACGACGGTCAGGCGGTAGTAGATGACGGACGCGATGTACGTGTTCGCCACCTCCGCTCGACCTTTTAGGGACAGTTTCCTCTCGGCCCATTGCCGGGCGAGAGTGACCACCCTACTCGTTATCTCGTTCCAGTTCTTCTCCACTTGGAGGTCCGGACCAAACCAGACCCCGAGCAACTCAACCGGGCCGTCGGTCCAGCGTCCCACGACGGAGGCGCTGGTGGACGGCATGGGCCTGCTTCTCCAGGTGCCTAGTCGCAAGCCCACTGACTTTTCCCGGTTGATTTTCGCTCCTGTCACCGCTTCGTGGTTTTTCAGTGTCTCGCCGACCAGCTCGATGTGCTCGTGGCTAGACACTATGACGGTGACGTCGTCCGCGTATGCAGACACGCTCGTCCCGCATCCCAATTCTCGCGGGATGCCCCTTAGAGTCGCCAGCTTCCGCAGTAGTGGCTCAAGAGTCAATACGTATAGAAGCGCCGAGAGGGGGCATCCCTGACGACCGAACGTGCAATGTCGAAAGGTCTCGATAGATGTCCATTTACGCGAATTACCGAACGGATGCCTCTGTACAAGGCAGCTATCCAGCCGCGGAAGACGGGCCCGAAACCAGCCGCTCTCAGGACTGCCTCCAAGTATCGATGGTCCACCCTATCAAAGGCTTTCGATTGATCCAAGTTGATCAGGGCCCCACCCATGCCAGGTTCGTTAACTACCCTGTCTATGATGTAGCGCATCAGATGGAGGTTGTCATGGATGGTCCGGCCTGGCACGGCGCATGTTTGCGCCTTGTCGACCAGTTTCTCGATGACAAGCGCCAACCTCTTGGCTAGCACCTTGGCCAAAATTTTCAAGTCTGCATTAAGCAGAGTGATGGGCCTAAAGTTATCTATTACATTTCCCTTGTTTAGATCTTTCTTCAGCAGTGTTACGGCTCCTCGGCTCACAAAACCAGGAATGCTCCCGTTTTGCTGCCAGTTGCAGTACACCGCCGCCAAGAGATCTCCAAACAAGTCTGGCATACAATTGTAAAGCTCGTAGGGTAGACCATCCAAACCCGGTGATTTGTCCCTCGAGCATTCTGCCATCGCTTCCCGCACTTCCGCCGCCGTGATGGCACCTTCGCAGCACCCTGCCTTTCTTGTCGAGAGTCGTGGTAGGCTATGTAGGTAGGCACTGAAGTCCACCCTACGTTCTTGCCCTCCACTCGTTCCGAACAGTCGGGCAAAATGCTGCTGAAAGGCCTCAAACATTTTACTTGGCTCGAGCAATTCGCGCCCCTGTTCATCTACCAGTGACCGAATGGTGGCTTTGTTGCCCTGTTGCGCCTCTGCCACCCGGGCCTCTCTCGCGGCTCCAACACCTTCGTTCCTTAGAGCACGCATCCTAGCTCTGACAGCACATCCTTCGTGTTTGGCGTTGAAGTGTTGGTCGAGGGCCAACCTCGCCGCCAAAACGTCGGATGCGATGCCGCTTCTAATTGCCTCTTCTAGCTTCTTAACTAGCTCACCCTCTACTCTATTTCTATCTATGGCTAGTGCTTTGCTGTACCTAATCGCTTCTGCTTTTACTGCTCTCTTGAGGGCAAACCACCATTTGTTGTTGATGATGGCTCCCGTCAAAGCCCTCTTTACTAGTGTGCTAATCCGGTCTCTGAAAACTTGTCTCGATGGGAAAGACGCGTTTAGTTTCCAGTATCCGGGACCCTGCCTAAGTGTCTTACCTAAGTCTAGCGTACATGTCACAAGTTTGTGATCCGTGTAGCTGACTATGTGGAATTGTGGACATCCTATGCTATCTCTATCTACTGTCCTACACAGTATCCTATCTAGATACGATCTCGACGACCCGATGCGGTTGCTCCATGTCCACGTTGGCGCATTCGGGTGGTCTAGTCGGAACCTGTCAGACAGTTGAAAGCGTCTGAGCAGGTCTCTGAGGCATTTGCATCCCCGTCTATTCCTATCTCTACCCATGTAGTCTACATGCGTGTCCAAGGTAGCATTCCAATCCCCCACTAAGAGTAAAGGACGAGACGTTCCCAAGAAAACTTCTAGACGTTGAAAGAAATCCGCCCGACCTGTTAAGGGCGGTGCGTAAACTGATACGAGTCGAAAAGCGCACCCATTGCTGCCGTCGACATCCAGGACGACCAGTCTACCCTCCGGGTCTACGAATATTGTCCTTACATTGAGATCCAGACTCTTGTGAAAAAGTACCGCGGTGCCACTACCGCCCATTCTCGGCAGACAGGGGGAAAAATAAATGTTGAACTGTCCGCCAAACATGGTCTTTAGGGCCGGCGGATTGTGGAGTCTGGTCTCGCTTATGGCTATGATTTCTAACTTATGTGACTTTATGTCATTTAAGAGGTACCCTTGTTTCCAAGGGGACCCCAAGCCACGCGCATTTACACAACCAATCTTGATCATAGTTCTAATGAAATAGAATACAGAGGGTTACTTACTGCTCGAAAGTTTTTGCTTTCTCCTCCGTTGGTTTGTCCTCGAGAAGATCCCAGTACAGTTTCTTTGTGAGATATTTTTTGGCATTTACCAACCGCACTGGGGAAAATGCCTTTGAGTGTGTGGTGCAGACTTTTGGAGATGTGTAATATTTTGATGTGGTCTGGTGGGTTTGTGTATGGGTGATTGTTTGTTTTTATGTCATCTTCTGTTATTTTGTTTTTGATTGGATGTATTCCATCAATTTGGTTTTTGGTGTCTATGGCTGTGAGCAGCATGTTTGCTGTATATGTTTTGTGGTGTGGTGTGGCTGTTGTTTGCGTTGGATTTGAAATGTCTTCGGGAGATGTATTTCCCCTGCTTTGTTCGTGTTTGCATTTGGTTTGGTTGTGTTTCTGCTCTTTATTTTCCTTCTTTGTAGATAGATAGATAGATAGATAGATAGATGGATGGATGGATGGATAGATAGATAGATAGATAGATAGATAGATAGATAGATAGATAGATAGATAGATAGATAGATAGATAGATAACTTTTTATTGTAGCCACACAGGGCTAAACACAGAATAAAATGGACGAAATACAATGTAGAATTTTTTCTTTTCGAGGTGGGATGGGTGGGGAAAAAAAAACGTTCGATCAATAGGGATCTGTGGGTTGTGTGGTGTATAAAAAAGCAATATATATATATGTATAAGGTTCACAGTTTAGGTGTAGCCTTGGAAAGAAAAACCTACAAAAAAGACCAAGGTCACCTCAGACAGTTCGAAAAAGAACACATGAGTAAGTCGCCTTACTTCTCGTTGTCTCTTTTGGTTACAGATTTATGCTTAAAATAGTGTCGTCTTTCATACTGACCATTTTTGCCACTTTTACCCACTTTTTATTAAAACATTCGTTCGAAAAAGCCTTCCTCTCTATTCTCATCCTCCTTTTCAAGTGGTACTTGAAAAAGTTGACGAGAGACTGACCAGAGAGGAAGGTGTTTGTTTGCAGTCCTTTCAAACGTGTCCACCACACACATTCTTTCGCCATAGCCATCAGCGTAACGAAAACTGTTTTCCCTTCCCGTTTAAAGGAAGGTGGTGGAACAATATCCACGGTAGACTCAGCCGATAGGCGAGCCTGACCTACACGTGACAACAGCTGTTCGACGAAGGACCACAGCTCTGAAATATCTGGACACTGCACGAGTGCGTGCAGAACGGTTTCGTCGCTCTGACCGCATCTCAGGCAGGTCGGTCCGGTGATGGTTTTCGAACCGTGTCTGTAGCTCTTCTCTCGAACAGGTAGTGCGTCTCGATAGCACTGCCAAGCCAGGGATTTCTGGAAGTTATCCAGAAGGCCCCGGCCCGAACGTCGTCCTGAACAGGCGAGTTAGGAATTCTTCGTCGACGCCCAGGTTTGCCCCGAGTGTGTCGTCGGACCTCCCCTCCACTAGTCCTCTATAGAACGCTTTAGTCGTTTGTAAGTTGCACAAGTTTGACCCCGGTCGGCAGAGCTGCTGTAGAGCTTGGCGACACTCTCGGTGCCAATCGCCCAGTTTCGGTCTCTTCTTGATCCACGTTTGCAGTTCGGTCAATGAGACGAGCTGCGGGAAGGCGCGCCTCACAAACGGAGCCCACACCTGTTCACCGTCGTCGATGAATTTCCAGAGATGCCGCAGTCTCAGCGCATGCCTGCGCATCATCAACCACGGCATGCCCAGTCCTCCATTCAACGCATGTTGACAGCAAATGGACTTCCTCACCATCGGAACGCCACCCTTCCACAGGAAGCGGAAGAGTATGCGTTCCAGTTTGGTGATGGTGGCGTCGGGACAAGGTAGGACGGTCAGGCGGTAATCGATGACGGATGCGATGTACGCGTTCGCCACCTCCGCCCGGCCTTTTAGAGACAGCTTTCTCTCGGCCCATGTTTGGATGATCACGCTACTCGTGATCTCGTCCCAATTCTTATCCATTTGGAGGTCCGGACTGAACCAGACCCCGAGCAATTTAACCGGTCCGTCCGTCCAGCGTCCCACTACTAAGCCGCAGACGGACGGCATAGGCTTGCTTCTCCAGGTGACGAGTAGCAAACCCACTGACTTTTCCGGGTTAATCTTTGCTCCCGTCACCGTTTCATATTTTCTTAGTGTCTCGCCTATCGTCTTGATGTGTTTGTCGCTCGACACTATGACGGTGACATCGTCCGCATATGCCGACACGCTCGTCCCGCAACCCAGTTCCCGTGGGATGCCCCTCAGTGTCGCCAGCTTCCGCAGTAGCGGTTCGAGAGTCAATACATACAGAAACGCCGACAGGGGACACCCCTGACGGACCGAACGCGTGATGTCAAACGGTTTCGACAGGTGACCGTTCACCCGAATCACCGATCGGATGCCGCTATACAAGGCAGCGATCCAACCGCGGAAGACGGGACCGAAGCCAGCCGCCCTGAGGACGGCCGCCAAGTACCGATGGTCGACCCTATCGAAAGCTTTAGACTGATCCAAATTTATCAGCGCCCCACCCATGCCAGGATCCTTAACTACCCTGTCCACAATGTAGCGCATCAGATGGAGGTTGTCATGTATGGTTCTGCCCGGCACGGCGCATGTTTGCGCCCTGTCGACCAGTTTACCAATGACAAGCGCCAACCTCTCGGCTATTACTTTGGCCAAAATTTTCAAATCTGCGTTGAGCAGAGTGATGGGCCTGAAAGTATCTATAAAATTCCCTTTGTTTGAGTCTTTCTTCAGCAACGTCACTGCACCTCGGCTCACGAAACCGGGGATTCTCCCGTTTTGTTGCCAGTTGCAGTAGGCTGATGCCAAGAGGTCGCCAAACAAGTCTGGCATTCGATAATACAGCTCGTACTGTAAACCATCCAATCCAGGCGACTTATCCCTCGCGCAGCCCGCCATCGCGTCCCACACGTCAGCGGCTGTGATGGGACTTTCACAACACTCCGCTTCTCTTGCCGAGAGCCGCGGCAGGTCGGTCAGGTAGGCACTGAAATCCATCCCGCGTTCCGACCCACCACTCGCACCAAACAGTCGAGCAAAGTGCTGTTGAAAGGCCTCACACATCCTTTCGGGTTCGAGTAAACTGCATCCCTGTTGATCTATTAGAGACCGAATGGTTGATCCATTGCCATGCTGCGCCTCCGCTACCCGGGCTTCTCGTGCAGCTTCAATCCCTTCGTTCCTTAAGGCACGCATTTTAGCTCTGACGACGCAACCTTCGTGCTTGGCGTTGAGGTGTTGGTCGAGGGCCATCCTCGCAGCCAGCACGTTGGTTGCGCTGCCAGTGTTAAGTGCCTCTTCTAGTTTCTTAACTAAGTCTCCCTCTACTCTATTTCGTTCTATCGCCAATTCCTTGCTAAACCTAATTGATTCCGATTTTATTGCCATTTACAGGGCGTACCACCAGCGGTTGTTAACGACCGCTCCCGTCAGCGCCCTCTTAATTAACTCGCTAATCCGGTTCCTGTAAACCTGTCGCGCTAACAGCGACGTGTTCAGTTTCCAGTAACCGGGACCCTGCCTATGTGTTTTATCTAAGTCGAGCGTACACGTAACAAATTTGTGATCTGTGTAGCTGACTATTTTAAATTGTGGACATCCTACACTATCCCTATCCGCTGTCCTGCATAGAATTCTATCTAGATAAGATCTCGACGATCCGACGCGTTTGTCCAAGTCCACGTTGGCACGTTCGGATGGTCGAGTCGGAACCTTTCAGACAAATGGAAACGTCTGAGCAGGTCTTTGAGGCTCTTACACCCCCTTCTATTCCTATCCCTTCCCACATAATCTAGATGCGTGTCCAAGGTAGCGTTCCAATCCCCTAGTAACAGTAAAGGTCTAGACGTACCCAGGAAAACCTCTAGACGTCTGAAGAAATCCGCCCGACCCGTTAAGGACGGTGCATAAACTGCCATCAGACGGAATGCACACCCATTTCTGCCATCCACGTCCAAGACAACCAGCCTACCCTCCGGGTCTAGGAATATTGCTCTTACTTTTACCTTTAGACTCTTTCGAAAAAGCACCGCAGTACCTCCACCACCCATGTTCGGCAGACAGGGAGAAAAATAAATGTCAAATTGATTGCCAAACATGGACTCGAGGGCCCGCGGCTTACTGAGACTGGTTTCACTGATAGCTACTATATCCACGTCCAGTGACTTGATGTCGTTTAGAAGGTAACCTTGCTTCCAAGCCGACGCCAAGCCACGCACATTCACACAACCTAATTTAAGCATACTTGACATTTTCGAAAATTGTGTTTTACACACTATATTAGAAGAGACAAGAGGCAAGAAGTGAGGTCACTTACTCATTTTAAAAGTTTCATTTTTTTCTTCTTCTTCTTGTATTGTTTTTGATGAGGTGTTTGTATAGTTTTTTCGACAGGTATCGTTGATACCCGCCTACCGCATTCGGAAATATTGTTTTCAGTATGTGGTGTTGTGCTTGTGTTATGTGTAAAATTCTGATGTGTTTCGGTGGTGTGGTGTGCGGATGATTGTTTGTCTTAAAGTCATCTTCACAGATGACCATGTTAGATTTGATGTAGTCCATTAATTCTTTATTGTCTGTGTCTATTGCAGTTAGTTGTGTGTGTGGTTTTACGGGTTCATTACGTTTTTGATTGTCTAGGGGGATGTTGTCCTGAGTTAGATATCTCCCTGCTTTACTTCCTTGTTTGGTGGATTTTTTGGATCTTTTTCTTTTACCCCCTGTGGCTATTGCCATTCCGTCGAACTTTCGTCGTCCGACGTATCAGTATGGGGTAGAGGCAAAACATTTGCATTACTATGTATGCTTGTATAATTGTTGATGTTTTGTGCGGTGTTTGTGTTGTTGTGGTGTTAGGGGTAGCATTTGTCTTCTCGTCAGTGTTTTCTGTCTTTTTATTGTCGTCCTGGTGTGGGTGTGGGTCTTTTTTTGTTAATTCAACAGGTTAATTGGTTGTGAAGTCAACGGTGATTGTGTTCGTACTGTTTCTTTTCTTGGTGATGTTGTTGCGGTTTGGTCGTTGGTTTGTTGTTTTTCTTGGCATTGTTCCATAATTGAGTGTGTTGGTGTTGGCAACAAAGGGATTTTATTTGTTTTCTGATTTGTTCTTTCTTGTTTTTTCTGTACCAGATCGCACTTGGCAATCAAATGTTCGGGGCTGCCACATTTGTAGCATCTAGGCTTTTTGCCTTCTGCCACAACATATAGGCATTGCCCATTCTCCAAGTGGATCTTATCCGGTAGGCTCTCGATAGAGACCCCCTCAATCTGGATGGTCACCACTATTGTCTTCCCACCCCAAATGTCGCCAGGGTACACGGCGGTCTCCAAAATATTAATATTTTTTAAATGGTAACAGATTGCCCCTGTTATCCATTTGTTAGGAAGTTCGGGAGGTACATTTTTAATTGTGTTTCGACTCACTCTCTGGTTTTGTAGTATGGGACCATGATGATTTCATCATTTCGCAGAGACTCAGTAGAGTGAGCTTTTGCCACTTCCTGGTTAGGAAGCGGACCACTACTGTGTGAAACTGGGGACCCCAGTTTATATACTCTTTTTTCTTCATTATGTTTTTTAACATTTTTCCACATCAGTTTTTGTAATCTGTTCATTTAGTTTTTTGTTTTTTTAATAATTTTATATACAATTGTCTATTTTCTATTTCTTGTTTTATATGTTGAGGTGTATGCAGCACTAAATCTTGTCCACGGTTGTAAAGAGAGCTCTAGTTTCTATGAGCTCTTCATTGTGAATGTTACTATTTCTTTCTTCTGGCGAAGAGTGTCCGCGAAATTACTGTTGTTGATTTTTTTTGTATTAACATCTTCACTATTAGATAGTTCATTTTTATTGTTGTTCTTGTTGTTGCTGTTGTTTTTGTCAATAGTTTTCGTGCGAGTTTATTTTTATCATTTATGTTGGTCGTGGTATTGGTGGTGGTGGTGGTCAGGCAGTAGTCTCGTGTTGCTGTTATTAGTGGTGGTGGTGGCGGTGGTGACAGGGCTGTTACCGCACGTGGTTGCAGCGTTCCTTTCACCGATATTCATATTTGCACGTACGTTCTTTTTTTTCCTATTGTTTCCAACTAGGAAAATGCTGGTCAATAAGAACGCGACCAGCGTTCTACAATAAATTTCTAGACATTTCTAATGTCTAGAAGAAAATTACAGAAATGAAATGGGGTTGAAACTGCCCCTAGGGGCGAATTCCTCCCTTGGAAAAGCACTCAAACGAAAGTTGGGTGCCTTACACAACTTATTTACAAAAATGTTCACAAAAATTGAGCTATAAATAGTCAAAATAAATGATTACCTTCGGAGTCGAAGTGACAGCACGTCCATAGACAGAGAGATAGATAGATAGATAGATAGATAGATCGATAGATACATGGGTAGGTAGGTAGTAGGTAGGTAGGTAGGTAGGTAGGTAGGTAGGTAGGTAGGTAGGTAGGCAGGTAGGTAGGCAGGCAGGCAAGGACATGGTTTGATAGCCAAAATATCTATGATTGTAAAAATATTAGAAAAATAAATTGAATCATGACATATATCTCCTGTGACTTAGTGTTATATCTTTAGATATATAATTTCGGTAGCAATGGAATGATGATCACTAAATGTCTGTGTTGTCTGCGTGTCTGTGTATGTGTCTGTGTGTGAGTGTTTGTGTGTGTTTGTGTGTGTATGGGCACATGCGTGAGTGTACGGAAGTCAGACTAAATAAATGCATTTAATACACACTTTTCAGATAATTTTGCGTTATATGAAAAGGAAATTTCATCTCTTATCCAAAAGCTTCCTAAATTAGGACATATCAATATTTTGATATATCTTAACTGAAGATTATGAGTAAAATATACTATTCCCTCGTTATCTTCTGCACAGTTTTCTAAACCGTACATATTAAATGCATTGAAAATGTCATCACTGACATGATATTCGCCGCCCGCCAGCTCCAGGAGAAATGCATGGAGCAGCACCTTGACCTCTGCATGACCTTTGTTGACCTCACCAAGGCCTTTGATACAGTCAGTCGGGAGGGACTATGGAAGGTCATGGGAAAATTTGGTTGCCCCAGCAAATTTATTGCAATTGTCCGCCAGTTCCACGACGGAATGACAGCCAGAATCCTTGAAGACGGCGACTCATCTGAAGCCTTCCAGGTGACCAACGGAGTCAGGCAGGGCTGTGTCCTGGCCCCAACACTGTTCAGCATCATGTTCTCGGCAATGATGTCCGACGCCTTTAGGGACTGCAAGTCCGGTATCAACATCAAGTACAGGACAGACGGGAAACTTTTCAACTCCAGGAGATGGCAGGCTGTCACAAAGGTGAGGGAGACAGTCGTCAGAGACTTTCTCTTTGCTGACGACTGCGCCCTTAATGCAATCGATGAGCAGGAGATGCAGCTCGAGATGGACAGGTTCTCATCAGCCTGTGACAACTTCGGTCTCACCATCAGTGCAAAGAAAACCGAAGTGATGTTTCAGCCAGCCCCCGGCAAACAATACCATGAGCCTCAGATAAGGGTGAACGGACGGATCCTACGAGTGGTGGAAAACTTCACCTACCTGGGCAGCACTCTCTCCTGCAATGCCAACATAGATGCTGAAACCATCAACAGAATCTCCAAGGCAGGCAGCGCGTTTGGGAGACTGCGAAAGAAAGTCTGGGAGCGGAGAGGAATCAGCCTCAACACCAAGCTGAAGTCTACCGGGCAGTCGTGCTTACCACCCTACTATACGGCTGCGAGACGTGGACTGCTTACCGAAGGCACGAGCGCCAGATAAACCACTTCCATCTTAGGTGTCTTCGGAATCTCCTTCACATCCGCTGGCAGGACAAAGTCCCAGACACGGAAGTTCTGAAGCAGGCAGATCTCCCTAGCACCATCACAATCATGCGCAAGGCCCAGCTGAGATGGGCGGGCCACGTCTCCCGCATGTCCGACACTCGCATCCCAAAACAGCTCTTCTACGGTGAACTCGGCCAGGGCAGGCGCAAAGTCGGAGGGCAGAAAAAGCGCTACAAGGATAGTCTCAAGGTCTCTCTCAAAGACCTCTCCATCGGAACAGAGACCTGGGAGACACTTGCTGCCAACCGCTCATCCTGGCGCAGCGCAATCACCGTGGGAGCAGGGACAGCCGAGGAGGGACGGATTCGGTCAGCGGAGCAGAAACGTCAGATGCGTAAAGTCAGAGCCGCCTGCACCAGTAGCACTGCCCCTACCCACTTCTGCCCCACCTGTGGGAGGGGCTTCCTTGCCCGGATTGGCCTCACCAGCCACCTCCGGTCTCATGGCGGCAGTTCCATCAGATGAAGTCAGTTGGTCATCTTCGAACCGAAGGACGAACGAACTTCGTTCTAATTCATTATAGTACATTATATGACTCTGTGCCGATGCAAGTTAACCAGTCTTAAATACACACAACAAGGATTGGGAGAGAGAGAGAGAGACAGTCAACATCTATTGAAAAGTTTGCAAGACGCAACGAAAATTTTAGAAAAATAAAGGAAATAAGTGGAAATTGTAACGGTGTGTGTATTAAGTTATAAGGCACTAAAAGAGAATGACTCTCCCCAAATGCAACAGTATATATATATATATATATATATATTAGGTCATCAAGTATGAAATTTGTAGAAAAGAAAAAAAATTGATAATTTTTTTTAATACAAGAAATAATTTTATTCATCAAAGTATGCATCCATATTGTCAATGCACTTTTGTCCTTCCAGGGGTAGCTTGTCCAGCATGGCAATATAGAGTCAATAAAATCTTGGAAGGTCTGTTTTACAGCATCGGCGAAATTAAATTTTTTCCTATCAAAAAGTTATGCAAATTCTGGAAGAAGTGATAGTCAGTGGGGGAAAGATCAGGTGAGGATAGTGGATGATAGAGAACGTTCAACTCCAACTCTTGTAATTTCGCCAATGTCATTTTTGCGATGTGTGGTCTGGCGTTGTCTAGCAATAACATAGGAGTGGATCTGTTGACTAATCCAAGCTATTTTTTTCTCTTTTTTTTATATAAGTCTCAGCATCATTTTGTCCAGTTTGCTACGGTATTTTTTGGCCGTGATTGAAGAACCAAGTTTAATGAAATCATAATAGATCACACCTGCCCCAGACCAAACACACACCATCACCTTCTTTTGATAAATTTTGATTTTTGGACTGTGTTTTGGTGACTCGTCTTTGTCCAACCATTGTGCTGAACGTTTACCGTTGTTATATTCGATCCAGTTCTCATCACATGTTACAATTCGATTCAAAAATTATTCCTTTTTGTGACGAGACATAGCATAATGCAGGCTTACAGACGTTGCTGTTTCTGATTTTTATTGAGTTCATGTGGAACCCACTTATCCATCTTTTTCACTTTACTAATTTGAACTACGTGTGTCAATATTGCTTGCTTGCTAACACCAAACAACAACGATAATTCAGTCACTTTGAGATGGACCTGACTTCGACAGTGATTTTCAGATCGTCATTATCCACTTTTGTTTCTGGTCGTCTGTGTTGCTCATTTGTGAGGTCAAATTTACCAGAACTAAATGTTGCAAAGCAACCTGATACTGAAATATTCCATTAATATTCCAAGCTGTCTGTAATGGTGTATTTCTAAGAAAGAACACATATCTCAAACTGTACGAATTCCGGACATATACTTTATAAAGCTCAAAATAAGCTAGAATAAATAAATAAATGTTTCAGCTTTCTAACAAAGAATAATGTCTGTCAAAGTATAATAATGGCGTAAAATGAGCAGCTGTCAAATGTTACCATATACCTTACTACAAATTTCATACTTAACGACCTAATATATGTATATATTGTTAAACTTTACAGAAACAGAAGATGAAGACATGTGTAGGTACAGCAAGCAAGTGCATTAATTTAACTCTCGGGAAGAATGGAGAAGTCTTTTACGTTTAGAGCCTACGCTCTTCGACAGAAAGCATTTAGAGGGAAAATACAAATGTTGAGAATGTTGAGTATTCTTTAATGCATTATAACTGAAAGGCACCTATTTCTGCCATCCAGGAGCCACTCGTTTCCGATCCTCAGTTGGGTAAACCGAGCCTGATTTTCTTCTGAAATATCCACTCTGAATTTTTTTTTTTTTTTTTGGAAACATAAAAGAAACATTAGAAGAAAAAGTTTATCATTATGTACTTTTATTTTAAAACATTTGTCAACTAAACATGCGAAAACGGATGCTCCAAGCTCGCGATTTTCACTTTTGGTTCCCATGGCAATAACGTTATACAAACTTGAGGCTCTATGTAAGCCAAGTCATAGAAATGAGTTAAGTAATATTTTTAATTAATATTTTTATAAGAATGAGAGTATATAAGATTAGCAATGTTCCAAATGTATAATTATATTCTTAATTCATAGGTTTCGATGTGTTGGCGCGTGACTGTATGTGCAGAAAAAAAACCAAAACCACGTTAATAACTTAGGAGTGAAGTGTAGGATTTCTCGGTTTTCTGTGAATTGATTTTGGTAAAACATTTCCCAGCTAGTTTGCACATTATGGCAACACCATTGTTACGTTTTCATTATTCTGTGTAAGGTCCTTTCTTTTTTATTTCAGATTCTTCAATTTTGGGGTTAACCATAGTAGTAGCATTTGAATGAAAATAGCCCGACAATTTTTGTTTTCAGGAAGTAAAGCATACATTGAATATATATCCAACTGAAAATCATATTATAATATTTATTTACATAATGAGACATAATGAATTATTTAGCCACATGAGCACCATTTCGACGGATCACTTAAAAAACCTTATTAGTCATGGAATCTGTCAATTACTTCGTAGTAGCTGGATAGACAGTCTCTGCTGCAGTTTTGATGGTCGCCCATATGACATCTTTCGACGTAAATTGGCGCCCATCGGCAAAAAATATCTTGTTTAATAATGGACCAAACTTCTGGATAGGGTTGAGATCCAGAGATGCTGGTGGCCACACAATCAACCTTTCACCTTGTATGTCGTAAGGCCCTGGTAATGTTTGGGTGGTCCTAGCAAAGTGGGAAGTAGCATTATCATGCATGAATACGAGATATCTTAGAAGTGACAGCGGTATGTCATCTAGCCAAGGATCCAAGAACTCCTTCAAGAGATTGCAGTAGGCGGCTGCGGTCACTATAACCCCTTGAGATACCCTGACTGGGCCAAAAAGTCTGTCCCCAATGACACCAGCCCGTAACATGACTCTTCCACCCAGTTGTTGACGTCGTAAACGTTTGTGACGCTCATATACAAAACAGATTCAAACGTTTTCTCAACCGTCATGTCCGAACAGAACATAACTTATGTCTAACACCATGTACTTTTTGGCTCAGTGAAGCCTCAAACTCCTGTGACGGGCAGTTAAAGGGGACAGTTTCAAGGATTCTCGTACGGAAGTCATGGTCCCGAGGATGCCACTTCTGATGGTTTTCGGCATATGAGGAAGCCCGGTGGCGGTGAAAGAGGCCTTGATTGTTTTTCCATGTTTCCCATGTAGCTTGCGGTCAATTTTCCTTAAATTCCTAGCTGTCACAGTCTTAGAGGTCCCACAATCGGATCGTTTCTTCCTTGGCGAAGGATCCTTCAGGAACCGTCTAACCGTGTCCACATGACGATCTGTCGTCTCTGCAATTAAATGAAGAGAGGTGTCTTTAGCACTTTCCTTGAGGATGACAGACTCTTCATCAACATTAAGGCCTTTTCCACGTTCCATAATTCTTAGAAAGGAGATACGTTATTAACGTGATTCCCCCGAAAAACTGAAAAATCTGAAATAAAAAGAAAGAACGTTACAAAGAATAATTAAAGCATAGAAATGGTGTTGCCATAGTATGCAAACCAGCTAGGAAATGTTTTATCAAAATCGATTCACTGTTTAACCGAAAAATCCTAAATTTAATTCATAAGATAGTAACGTGGTTCTAGGTGTATGTATATATGTATATGTTTTTATGTATATATGAATATATATAATTCTGTGTATGTATGTGTGGGTATAAATGTGTATATGTGTATGTACATGTGTGCATACATGTATATAAGGGTAAACGTGTGTGTATATATGCATCTGCACAAACGCATGCAAAATAAAGAACCACATATTTTCTCATTATTTTAAAAATCATTATTCATTGTTTGTCAAAATACTACTTAAAAGTATTACTTAGGAACCTTGATTAAAGACGTACACCTTGTATTTGTTTTTTTTTTAATATCAATTAAAAGAATTGCTTAAAACGATTACTTTGTAACATTCTAACAGAAACGAAATTTCATTAACCATAAAAAATTATGATTTTTGCCGATTTAATAATAATTTTTATTATTCTCTCTATGTATTAAAATATGTACATATTAAAAGCATATTAACATAACAAAAACATTCATTACTGACTACTTAATGAGAGTACAACATTATTTCATAATAGAAATTGTTTAAAATATATTTATTTGTAACAGATATGTTGCTATTAATCCTTTTGTTGTTTTAAAGTGCAAACAAAATTTCTAAGTTTGTACAAAATCTGTATTTAAAAGTATTTATAATAGTACCGTTTTTTTTTCTTTTCAGTTATAATACTATATATAATTAATTGTGTAATAGGTGCACTGACTGGAAATAATAATGAACTACAATGTAGAATCCGGACGCAGAGCCCTAGAATATTCTTAAGTATTGGACCTGCAAAATTACAGAACAAACTGTAATTAAGGGTGAAGAAGTACAGGATAGATACACAGTTTGTTTTCTTAACTTTTTTTTGGAGGGGGGGGGGGCTTTCGTTGCAATAACAAAATTTCAATGAAATTAAGTTAATAATTTTGTTTAAAAATTTTGTAATATTACTCCAAAATATTTCTCTCTTATTTTTAGTATCATATATGTTTTTAAATTTTATTTTCTTAAAAAAAATCATTATACAAAAATTTTAGATTACAGATATTGTGTTATATAATTAAGCTCATGTACAATATATGTGATTCCAAAGAATAAAAAATAGGAAATAAAATATTGAATAAACAAAGAATTAATTTCGTTAAAGTTTGCATTACCAGATAGCAAATTATTTTCTATTTACAGTTAGAAAAATATTTAAAAAGAAAATGAAAGCTAATGAACAAATTAAGTACAAAATGTCAAAATTACTCCATACCTGTTTTTTTTTTTTCATCTTAGGTATTACAATTGTCATTTCTGCTTAAATTGCTATAATGTGATTTTTTTAAATATATAAATTTGTAATATCAAATTTTTAATATGTAAACTAGCGGCCAATTAGTCGTAGCTTCATGTGTATTTTATTTTAGACTTCTAAGTAAAAATATAACATATTAATAGTCATTTATTACAATTTTAGTTTTAAAATTCTTACTCCAGCCATATTTTATAGTTTTTCTTCTTGTGTGTTTTTGTAGGCTTAATTGCTGCTTATTTTGTATATTTCCACGTTCAATACTTAAGAATATTATAGAATTCTGTGCCTTCAGTTTTCCTTCTAGTGTATATATATGTGCGCTTAATTTGAATGTGTGCGTCTTTCAAAGAAAACCAACATACAAACTATGGCTTGCCTTTAAATAAAAAAGAGAAAATTATAATCTGCATATTCAGTGAGAACCATTGGGTTTTATCTAACCCACGAAACGCTTCTTTGCAATTACTGAAAACCCTTTCAAAATATCCAACGAATTTGGATTGACTGTAACAGTACATGGCTATGATAAGTTTATGAATGAATATACATTTCATGGGTAAATCTAATTGCATCATATTCTGAGATTCAGTACGTCTATATCCTAAGCACTTAGGGAAATATATTTAGCTTTACTCTTTTACCCCTTTACCTGTTTCAGTCATTTGACTGCGGCCATGCTGGAGCACCGCCTTTAATCGAGCAACTCAACCCCGGGACTTATTCTTTGTAAGCCCAGTACTTATTCTATCGGTCTCTTTCCCGAACCGCTAGGTGATGGGGACGTAAACACACCAGCATCGGTTGTTGGGGGGACAAACACAGATATACAAATTCACACACAAACATGTATATATATATATATATATATATATATACATATATATATATATGTACAAATTTACGACGGGCTTCTTTCAGTTTCCGTCTACCAAATCCACTCACAAAGCTTTGGTCGGCCCGAGGCTATACTAGAAGACACTTGCCCAAGGTGCCACGCAGTGGGACTGAACCCGGAACCATGTGGTTGGTAAACAAGCTACTTATCACACAACCACTCCAAATATTATTTGCAGACATGGATGAATTTTTATGAAACACCTTGAAGAGATGAGAACACTAACTAAAACGAATAAAACTTTACGTAGATTTGAATGTCTTTTTCAAAATAAGTTTATGGCAAAACTGAAATTCTGCAAGACAGTTAAGTACACATAACACTGTAGACCGGAAAATATCCAAATCATATTATTTTTGCGTGAGTAACCATTCAAACCATAAAAAAGTTTGAATAATTTTTCTTTGGATAAAAGGAGTTGTATACATATGAAGTAAATCTGCTATCTCCCTACACGAACGGCCACCCTTGGGTGAAAGTTACGTATTTTTTAATATAAGGTTTTACGCATTTCTAACTAAATGTTATTGACAAAAGTAATCTAAAAAATGAAAACAAAACAGTTTAGATATCGCGTTGGATAGTAACATCCTTATTGAAAGCCAAACGATGTCGTATTCCACATTATCAAAACCTCTAACTACCAATTCACGACAAAAAATTTCTCCCCTTGCAAAATTAGCAGGAAAGTACAAGATATATCCTTCCACGACATACAAAATAACATTTTAATGCTCTTAGCATTACTACAATGAAGCACTTAGAAAAATAGATCCAAAGGAAAGACAAAATTGACATTATCTAAAAAAAATATTGCATAGTGAACAAATTACAGAGAGAGAAAAATCATGTGGTCCAGACTAACTTTTAGTATGTACATAACTAAAAACTACTTAACGTTCATAAACAAGAATTTCTCCACTGAGGGTGGTGGGGTCTTATTCTACACGGTTTCTCAGACTCCTACCTATAGCAGCAAAATTTCTTACCGTCTTAGAAAAAAACTATTGGATAATGTAGTTCTGTGTTTGCCACAAACATGATAAAATATACGCTGGTCATTAATGACTAGAATGTCTCTGAACATAGATCTACTTGATCAGGGTTGACCTTGGTTCAAACAAATAAAAGCTGGTGACTCGATAACAGAGAATTATTACAGGTTAACTCAGTATGCTGGGGATAGTAGTTAAATTTTCCTCAAATCACACCGTATTGTCTTTCAAAATAGCTGTATATGATAACATAGCGTAAATTACATAATTCGAGAAACATGAAAGACAATACTGTTACGACTTTTTTTTTTTTTTTTTTTTGCTTCCAGTTTCAGCTAATGAGCTGTGGCCATGCTGGGTCTTGAATATCTTCTTTTCAAAAGTCAACTCGATTGGCAGCGACTTCTTACTAAGCATGAACAACTACTATAAACTGTCGTAACAAGGGGAGCTCCTCGTGATCCCGCACACTTCAGAAAATTACAAAATCAAAGTTTAAAGAAGAATGACTTTTAGACAATACAAATTAGATAAACTAGATCGACAAATCCTTAAGAAGACACAATGATCCCATTGACGTCTACAGCAACGTGCTTACTGTAACATCAATTCAGTCTAACTTAAACTCACACCATACGTCTGCTACCCATAAATATATCAGAGGTCATGTTCTATAATAATTAGCTGTGTTATGTTCTATAGGATTCTATTTGACATTGGTTTTATCAAACGTTACGCATTAACCAGCTTAATATAAATATCATATTCACTACCTCTAGTGAACTTTCCTCTACTCTCTTTCTCTTTTCTCTTTTACTTGTTTCAGTCATTTGACTGCGGCCATGCTGGAGCACCGCCTTTAGTCGAGCAACTCGACCCCGGGACTTATTCTTTTTGTAAGCCCAGTACTTATTCTATCGGTCTCTTTTTGCCGAAACGCTAAGTGACGGGGACGTAAACACACCAGCATCGGTTATCAAGCAATGCTAGGGGGACAAACACAGACACACAAACACACACGCGCATATATATATATATATATATATATATATATATATATATACATATATACGACAGGCTTCTTTCAGTTTCCGTCTACTAAATCCACTCACAAGGCATTGGTCGGCCCGGGGCTATAGCAGAAGACACTTGCCCAAGATGCCACGCAGTGGGACTGAACCCGGAACCATGTGGTTGGTTAGCAAGCTACTTACCACACAGCCACTCCTGCGCCTATTGTTACATATGTATTATACATGTGAATAAATATATTCTTGCTCTGTGTGTAAGCATTATATATGTACGAGGGTACCCAAAAGTAAACAGAAACGTTTGTTGAGGGTGAAACCCTTTGAATTTCAGGCTTCCACCGCTAGAAACCACTCGATGCGACCCTCAGCCATCAGGCTGCTGACTGGAGTTATCGGGAGAAGTTGTGCTTCCACGTGGAGCGTCTTTGTTTTGCAGTGCTCCTCCTCTGTCGATGTTAGTGATAGCTGAAACGAAGAAACAGCGTGCTTCCATGAAATTTTGTTTCCTGCTGGGGAAAATGGCGGCTGAATCAGTTCTCATGCTTCAAACAGCTTATAAGGAAGCTATCATGAACAAGAGACAAATTTACGAGTGGTTTCCAGGCTTTAGGCATGGTCACTTGATGCTTGAGGACCAATCTCGTTCAGGACGACCATCGACCTCTCGAACGAATGAAACCATCATAAACTTCATGACCTGATTGCGGACGTCTATCACCGAAGAATGGACGAACTTGCTGATATGATTCGTGTGTTCTTGAGATCCTGCCAACGACATTTGAGCGAGGAATTGCGAATGAAAAAAGTTGCAACACAATTTGTTCCTCTCTTGCTCACGGATGATCAAAAGCCGTCACGACTGAATGCGAGTCGTGCACCGAAAGAACAGCTGGCAGTTGATCCGGATCCTTTTTCACACGTCATCACTGGTGACAAAAGCTGGTGGTGTAAATTTTCGGGTGTGGAAGAGGTAAGGAAAAAAATGACAGAGGCGTTTAAAGACGTTACTTCCCAAGAGTTCTAGCACTGCTTCGAATAGTAGAAAACTCACCTGGACCGATGCATAGCTTGAAATGGAGAATATTTTGCAGGCGGTAAAAGTGCAAACATATAAAACTAAGTGAATAAAATAATATTACGAAGCTTCTTACCACACAGCCATGCTAACGCCATATACAGAACTAGAGAGAACAAGAAAGAAAGAGGGGGAGGAAGAGAGAGAGACAGAGAGAGAGAAAATTCACAGAGGAAGGAGAATGGCATGTTTTGAAAGAAGTTATTAGTAATAAAAATACATATTCAATTCCAATATACACGGGCATATTCCCGCAGTTGCGTGCATATAACCACAACCTACTATCCCAAAGCCTGCCCTTTTGAATTTAATTCTACCACAATAGATAGCATCACAGCACATACACACACCACGTATACACACACCATATGTACACGTATATCATGGACAACATACACTTCTATGCATCTACATGTCTATGAATACTGAATATAAAGCACAAACTCTAGTACAAAACCGCAACACATACCATCACGTAGCTCTTAATCACAATCCTAAACACACATTTATATATAATAGCTCAACAAATGCTAAATACACACCCACAGAAATTACACCATAAATACTTATTTCATCCCACCATAACACACCACAATAACATTGCCTACAATATCCCTAATATGTGACACAATCACTAAACTTGGAGATAAGTAGTTCCCAACCATTTTATACCATGGAGCCCTTTGGTTACTATTTTATTCTAGTGGACTCGTATAGTCATTCAATGTCTAAAATCTAGTTTTATAGAAACTGCTTTCAAAATTCTTATTTTGCTTTTCCATACATTAACTTTTGTAAGTTGAACAATGTAAAATGCTACAGAAAGAAACCTAGTTGTTTCTTGCAATACACACTAATACATACATGGAAATACTATCGTAGACCCCTAGTTTACTATTTTGTTACGTGGAGCCTCAAAATTCTTATATGGACCTCAGTTGAGAACCTCTGTTGCAGATAAATACCAACATATATACTTATTAATATCACACGTAGGCATTAGCGTAGACTCCAGCTTAACACTCTCATACATACACATAAAGAGAATCACGCACCATTTTGATTTACCTCAGCATACATACTTCTACTTAACTCACCCTCTAACACCAACGCACACATATGTAAATATCTTCTCCCACCTACCATACTCTGCATGCAGTCATTAAATTCGAACCTACATTGACCACCCATTATAATAGACCGCAATCATGAATCTCACACACTTAGACTACCACATTATCCTCATAGATCATGAACACAGATATATTGTTATACATTGACGTGTACGCGTAACTAATTACCAAAATACCGATAGTTTGACAGAGTGATAAATAAACATGTAAACAGACACAGATGGAACGTAAAACCAGTATGCTGTTATACAAACTAACCAAAGAATATATATACAAATAGTTATACACTAATGTATAGACAGTGGCAAGATATATTAGCTGCGATACATAGCGGTCAATAATTAAATTAATATATGGCAGGAAGCATAATTTTTTTGAACAGCATGCCATTAATTAACGCAGTACCTTGTATGAAAGAGGGTTATTAACGAAATTATTATTTTACGCAGAACAAATCTTGAACAGGATTTTCAGTATACACATCCACCAATATTTCGTATTCTCATAGAAAAAATAGAAGAAATGTTTCCATTCTTATAACGTATTGTTTCAGTTAAAATATTTCTAAAATATTTAAATTCCATTTCAATCAAGATTGATACAGTGTTTAGTGACGAGACCACAAATTAATCTATCCACAAGATTAACAGATCATATTCTATGTGTATCGATAGGGAAACGTGATTAAATACGTCTCTTCTGAGGAGCCTTTAACAAATCAGGAAAATGTTCTACGGGAGACTCTTACAAGATATTTTACTCCTTCCGAGAGTGGCATCCCATTGTGACTGCAATTGTGACTTCCCAGCATGATGGTGATATCAAAGTTAAATAGGATTACAAGTGTGACGTATTAATGCCGTTGAAATGATATTCGTTACTACGGTAGCCTTCTATACAATTTATGCATGCTTGTCTGCATATAATAGTATAAATCCAGGTATTTATATTTGCTCGTTTAAGTATTTGCATTTTATTATCACTATATGCTTATATTTTTGTGCTTTACTTTATTTTATATACTTTAGATTTATTCGTTTCCAAGGCCTATTCTCTTGTTAATCTTTTTCTCGTAGCTTTTATTTTTATTTTACTATAAATTGCCTGTAACTCCATACTATCATTTTCCTCATAAAACGCATGACTTACCATGAAAAAATTCTAGTAGACACTAATTCGTTACATCAAAAGTAAAAATGTTCTTATTTTATATCATGAGTGATTAAATCTTAAGCTTAACCACATTATATTTTTTTCAACACCCATTTTCTAACATGTCCCAAATCTTGCCTCTCTTTAACAAATGTCTGATAAACGCATCTAACGAAAGCGCTCCCTTAGAACTTGATTACACCAAAATATATTATATATTTACGGTCTTCGTTTCACACTTCAGTTTTACCGTTGACTTTAAGGTAATTTTATCGCTTTAATAATTACAAATTGCTCTGCTATAATGAAGATCAGGCTTTTCTGTTATTACGTTCTACCGTTTACTACATAAACGCATTCGTGCATAAAAAAGCGTCTTTAAAATTAGAATTCCTTAGTAAAATCGGAACAGTTGCATTTGCATGTAAAGTCTAAGCTTCCATTCCGATAATATTTCATATTCTTTACTCTCTCAAAATGAATAAATAAGATTATTTATCCTTACATCTAATTGAAAGCAATTGTACTCTTTTACTCTCTTTTACTCTTTTACTTGTTTCAGTCATTTGACTGCGGCCATGCTGGAGCACCGCCTTTAGTCGAGCAACTCGACCCCGGGACTTATTCTTTTTGTAAGCCCAGTACTTATTCTATCGGTCTCTTTTTGCCGAAACGCTAAGTGACGGGGACGTAAACACACCAGCATCGGTTGTCAAGCAAACACAGACACACAAACATACACACAAATACATATATATATATATACATATATACGACAGACTTCTTTCAGTTTCCGTCTACGAAATCCACTCACAAGGCATTGGTCGGCCCGGGGCTATAGCAAAAGACACTTGCCCAAGATGCCACGCAGTGGGACTGAACCCGGAACCATGTGGTTAGTAAACAAGCTACTTACCACACAGCCACTCCTGCGCCTATTTCCAACTACATAAATATATAAATTACTATTAGAATTAAAACTTCATCTATTTTCACATAATTTTCTTACTATTTCGTCCATATCCTTTCCACCACTTCAGTTGTTTAATATGATATGCAATAAAACTTCTGGATTTCTGAGTGAAAATTAAATTCGTTATTACAGTCATTTACGCAAGTTGACAATGACTTTTATAAATTCTTCTTCGATAAAAGAGTACCAAGCCGGCACCTGGTCGTTGTAATTCCCTCGCCCCCCACCCAGCGAAATTTCAAGCCCCCTACGTATAGAAGAACTAATTATTACACTTATCTTTCTGTTGGTTCCATCTTCATTTATACTTTTCCATGATCTTTGAATTACTTTTCCCTGATCTTTGTATTTGCCAACGTTTTTTTTTCCTTCTTTCATTTCTATATTTTAGAAGTTCACATAATTTGCTCTCTACATTGAACTTTAATAATTAAGTCCTATCACATTCAGAAAACTTTTAATAGAAAAAAGATACGGTTAATATAAGCATTCACTTTTACATATTTTGAGAGTTTTTATTTTTCACTCTTTTCCAGATTATTATGTAACATTTTGGTTAAATTCGATTTTCCCATTTTACATAAGTTTAGATCATATCTATGTTACATAAAGGAATGGAAGGGAGAAAGATTCGTACTGTCTATGGAAACGAAACTTTAAGTTTCTGGTCACGTCAACAAGTGTTTATCTAGTTTCACTCGTCAAAGCTTTATCTCGCAGATTCTGTTCGATCTGGATGATTAGTTCCTGCGAATATTGATCTTCTGGAAACCGTAGTTGCAGAAAATCCAAAGCGAACGGTACGACAATTAGCAAAACATATCTGTTCACTTCGACCATAAAATACCTTCATATACAAGGAAATGTGGAGGCGCAATGGCCCAGTGGTTAGGGCAGCAGACTCACGGTCGGAGGATCGCGGTTTCGATTCCCAGACCGGGCGTTGTGTGTTTATTGAGCGAAAACACCTAAAGCTCCAAGAGGCTCCGGCAGGGGGTGGTGGCGACCCCTGTTGTACTCTTTCGCCTCAACTTTCTCTCACTCCACTCTTACTTCCTGTTTCTGTTGTACCTGTATTTCAAGGGGCCGGCCTTGTCACTCTCTGTGTCACGCTGAGTATCCCTGAGAACTACGTGAAAGGTGCACGTGTTTGTGGAGTGCTCAGCCACTTACACGTTAATTTCACTAGCAGGCTGTGCCGTTGATTCGGATCAACCGGAACCCCCATCGTCGTAACCGACGGAGTGCAGATAAGATACAAGGAAATGTGTCTAAATATGACCAGTTGGCCTGTCATCTGATCATTTCTCAGCTTCATCAACGATGTGCCCGTCGCTCAACAAAGGAGACTGGACTTAGTCTCGAAACTTTCTTGGTGGGAATCATCACAAGTGATAAAATAAGGGTTATCTATAAAATCTAATAAAATGTCACTGATTACCACCAAATGGAAAAATTTGGCCACATCTCCAAACTAGGCATACATATAAAAATGTTAGGTCTTGCTGTCTCCTCCTAAGTTTGAATTCTTTAAATTGGAAGAACGTATTGTTTCTTCATTTTTACAAGCAATGTGAAATTTACGCTACACATTATTCACTTATCCTTTATCTAATTATGCCTAAACTATAATTATGTATTTAATCTTAATCCAGCTCATAGTCCAACTTGCTATTCGCAAATTTTAATAAATCTCAAATTTTAATATAGGTGCAGGACTGGCTGTGTGGTAAGTAGCTTGCTTACCAACCATATGGTTCCAGGTTTAGTCCCACTGCGTGACACCTTGGGCAAGTGTCTTCTACTATAGCCTCGGGCCAACCAAAACCTTGTGAGTGGATCTGGTTGACGGAAACTGAAAGAAGCCCGTCGTATATATGTATATGTATATATATATATATATGTGTCTGAGTGTGTGTGTGTGTTTGTGTGTCTGTGTTTTTCCCCCCAACATCGCTTGACAACCGATGCTGGTGTGTTTACGGTTGGACAAAAGAGACCGATAGAATAAGTACTGGGCTTACAAAGAATAAGTCCTGGGGTTTATTTGCTCGGCTAAAGGCGGTGCTCCAGCATGGCCGCTATCAAATGACTGAAACAAGTACAAGAATAATCATTATTACCATTGTACTCACAATAATTATATCGTTCATCTTATATAGAACATCTGCTATATTTTATCTATATATTTCCACAAATTCTTTAAAAGTAATCCATATCATTGTAAATAGAAAACCATTAGGTTTCATAGCTATTGTATATTCCTATTGGTTCCTAATTTACTGGTTTATGAACATGCTTACAAATATATACGTTATTTCCTATTATAAACACCTAAATAGGTTTTACTTTTTTCTCTCTTTTTTTTTGCATTTAAAATATAACGTTCGGATGTTTTATTTTTGTGTATAATTCAGAAAGAATTACCATCATCAATCTTTTACGTTGTTGGATTTTTTTTTATAGGATCACTGAAATATGTAACTGAAGCATTATTTCATTTGTATGCTTTTATTTTTCTGATATAAATCTACTGTGGGTTCCCATCTCCATGAAAAAACACACACAAACAGACAAACACACACATAATATATATATATTATATATATATATATATATATATTATATATATATATATATATATATATATATATATATATATATATATATACATAGAGAGAGAGAGAGCGGGGAGATAGATGATAAATAGATAGGGAGATAGCTAGAGCATACATACATACATAAAAACACACATGTAGTATACGTATAGTAATTCACTATTATAAATATAGGAATATATAGGTGTGGCCGCGTGTGTAAGTGTTCGTGTGCGAATGCCTGTTGGTATAGAAGAGTTATTTTTCTCATTTTATGATTACTTTCAATAGAAAATCGAAATACAAAACTCGAGAAACTCTACAAGTAATGATAGCTTTCAGCAAATTATATAAACATATACATATATGTATGTACATATATATATGTATATATATATATATATATATATATAATATATATATATATATATATTATATATATATAATATATATATATATATATAATATATATATATATATATATATATATATATATATATATATATATATATATATATACAGACACACACAACGTGGCCGCATATTTGTGCGCGAGTGCGCATGGGTTTGTGTGTACACATGTTTTACGTGTTTGTACTTTTGCATGAGTGTTTCTACGTGATCGTACACAATTATCAGATTTCTTATTTACGTGTTCGATACAGCAACTTATCACGTAATAAAGGACTAATAAAATCGCTTTGTGAAAAGCGCTTTGTGCTAAAATGGCAAGCGTGGCTGATCGATCCATTAGCATTTGCTGAAATGAGTATCAATCAGTAATACCACAACATACTTAAAACACTGGGAAAATATGCTGTTTTAAGGCCACAGACATTGAAACTA
This sequence comes from Octopus sinensis, assembly GCF_006345805.1. Lineage (NCBI taxonomy): Eukaryota > Metazoa > Mollusca > Cephalopoda > Octopoda > Octopodidae > Octopus > Octopus sinensis. The sequence continues at coordinate 158,122,495 of NC_043000.1, read as the reverse complement.
TAAAAAACATTAAATCATACACACACATATATATATGTATATACATATATATGTGGGGAGGAGGGAATGTTGCCTTCTTATCTTATGCGTAATCAATTAAATGAATATGCACACATGCGAATACATAGATGTAGCTAAACATATTCGTATATATATTCTGTAAAGCTGAACGATATCATTATAACATGCATCACAGTAAAATCAGATATTAAATTCAGGTGCACATCTATACTTGCATTAACAAACGAACATACTGTGCGTGAGGGCATGCGTGTGTAATCGCGTGTGTGTGTGTGTATGTGTGATGGCTTAGTGCATTAGTGTTGAGGATATTCGTACGGTCTTGAGTTCGATTCCTGGCGGCACATTGTGTCTATGAGCAAGACATTTCATTTTCACGTTGGTCCATCCTAGTGGCGAAACGAAGCTATACCTGTAATTCAGTGAGCCATATTCTGTGTCACGCGGTGCTACGTTAACGATACACGTGCTCTGTGGATTGATCAACCACTTGCATGTTGAGTTCACTAGCAGGCTGTACTATTGATTAGACCAAATGGAACACATGATATCGTAACCAACTATATGACAGTTATACATACATACATACTTACATACATACATACATACATACATACATACATACATACATACATACATACATACATACATACGTACGTACGTACATACATGTATATATATATATATATATAATATATATATATATATATATATATATGTAGGTCCCGGGTTGATCCGGGGTTAACCACAGTAAGTAAGGTACTCAATACATAGCAGAGTAAAATTAATTTATTATATAGAAGGAGCTTCTACAGGACTAGTACTGTTTCATTCAAGAGAAATCTTCAGGAAGCTAGTTAACAAGAATTGTATTGGCATTTATACATTTAGGCAGGTTTGAAGGGGTGTTGGTGGGGGACTTTTGGGGGTAGGCATAGCGCAAAATATCATACTTGGGGGAGTGGTCAAGGAGTCAGTGTTAAATTAGATAGAAGAATAAATAAAAAAAAAATAAATAAAATAAAATAAAATAATAAAATAATAAAATAAATAAAATAATTAAAAAATCTATATATAAAAAAAAAAGGGGAATAGAGTTTTAGGTAAATAAGGAGATTCTCACTTATACCTATGCACACATGTATACATACATACACACACATACAAACATATATACATATACATACACACATACATACACACACATACTCACATGCACGCATACACCACATATCCACACACACGCATGCACACACTGCACACTAGTCCCTATACACATATATACACATACACACACAATATAGATACACACACATAACACACATATACATACATGTATATATATATATATATATATATAATATATACATGTGTGTACCTATGCATACCTACACATACACACATATATATATACACATACAAATACAGACCCATTCCCTAATTTTAATTTTATTATCTTCGTTTATTACTTTTGTTATCTTTGGCCGCTTGGTCGTGTATGTGTATATGTACATGTATGTATATGTGTATGTATGTATGTATGTATATATGTATATATATTATATAATATATATGTATGTGTGTGTGGTGTCTATATAATATATATATATATATATATATATATATATATATATGCATATATGTATGTGTGTGTATTGTGTATTATGTATGTGTATGTTTATATATTGTATGTATGTTAATATGTATATGTATGTGTGTGTGTATATGTATATATTGTATATATACGAGTGTACGCGAGTATGTCGATGTATATGTAGGTATGTAGAGTTATGTGTATGTGCAGGTATGTGAGTGTAGATACAAATTGTAGATGTGTATATATATGTATGTGTATATATACATGTATATAGGTATATGTTGTGTGTGTATATGTATATAATATATATATATATATATATATTATATATATATGTATATGCGAGTATGTAGAGATATAAGTATGTGCATGTGTATATGTATATGTGTGTATATATATGTATGGGTATGTGTATGTGTATGTATGTATGTATATATATATATATAGGTATGTGTGTGTGTGTATGTATGCATATACGTATGTATGTATGTATGTATGTATATGTGTATGTATATATGTGTGTAAGTGTGTGTATATATGTAAATGCAAGTGTGTGTGCTTGTATGAGAATGTATGTATGTTTGCACACATGTATATATGTGTATATGTATATGTATATGTGTATGTATATATGTATATATATATATATATGTATGTATATGTGTATGTATATATATGTGTATATGTGTGTGTGTGTGTATACATGTGAGTATGTGTATGTATGTATGTATATATATGTGTGTGTGTAAGTTTATATGTATGTATCCGTCTATATAATAGGTAACTGCACGTACATATACTTAATATTATTTATTTTTTGAGTATGCATGTACGAATAACTGCGCGTATATATATTTTACTATTTACTTATTTTTTGAGTATGCATGTAAATATGAATATAAGGAGGCGCGTGTGTGGTTGTGTATGTGTAAGCATAGATATATGTATACTTTTACGCATGTGTGTACTTATGTGTATATATGGATGCGCGCGTGTGTGTGTGTGTGTATGGGTACGCATGTACATGTGTATGTGCGTGTAGTGTATATATATGTATATGTGTGTGTATGCGTATGTGTGTGGGTGTATGTATGTGTATATATGTGTGTATATAAATGTGAATTATATATATATATAATTATATTATATATATATATATATATATATATAATATATATATACATGTATGTATTTGTATGTAGGTGTATATGTATGTGTGTGTATTTATATTTATTGGTGTATATATATAGACTAGCCTTCTAAGAGTGTAGACATGAATCTGTAGGTACGCGTACGTATGTGTATATACGTGAATGTATGTAGATGTATGTATGTATGAATATAACGCGTGCGTGCGTGTATGTGTTTGAGTGTACGAATGAGTGAGTGTACGTGCTAAAGAGTGTGCGTGAGTGAATGAGTGCTTGTTTTCCAGTAGACAGATAAATGGACTGGCTGTCATAGCCAAGATGTTTGTGACCAAGCGGCCAAAGATAACAAAAGTAATAAACGAAGATAATAAAATTAAAATTAGGGAATGGGTCTGTATTTGTATGTGTATATATATATGTGTGTATGTGTAGGTATGCATAGGTACACACATGTATATATATATATATATATATTATATATATATATATATACATGTATGTATATGTGTGTATATGTGTGTGTATATATGTGTGTGTATGTGTATATATGTGTATATAGGGACTAGTGTGCAGTGTGTGCATGCGTGTGTGTGGATATGTGTGTGTATGCGTGCATGTGAGTATGTGTGTGTATGTGTATATATATTTTTCTGTGCGTATATGTATGTGTGGTCGTGTGTGTATACGTGTATGCATGTGAGTGTGTGTATGTATACATATATGTGTATGTGTAGATATGTATATGTATGTGTAAGTGTATATATATGTATATATATGTGTGTGTATGTATGTGTGTATGTATATGTATATATGTTTGTATGTGTGTGTATGTATGTATACATGTGTGCATAGGTATAAGTGAGAATCTCCTTATTTACCTAAAACTCTATTCCCCTTTTTTTTTTATATATAGATTTTTTTATTATTTTATTATTTTATTATTTTATTATTTTATTTTTATTTTTTTTTTTTTATTTATTCTTCTATCTAATTTAACACTGACTCCTTGACCACTCCCCCAAGTATGATATTTTGCGCTATGCCTACCCCCAAAAAGTCCCCCACCAACACCCCTTCCAACCTGCCTAAATGTATAAATGCCAATACAATTCTTGTTAACTAGCTTCCTGAAGATTTCTCTTGAATGAAACAGTTCTAGTCCTGTAGAAGCTCCTTCTATATAATAAATATATATATATATATATATATAATGTTTCTATGTATGTATGTAGCGATATGTAGGCAGAGATTACGATTTATTTCAGAACTATCATTTTAATAGGTTTTGTCACTTCATCAGAAAAGATAGAGATTGCCTTAATATTCGGTAAAGAAGCAGAGCAAGTCGCTGATAGTATCAATATATGCAAAGTTGGTTTTGTTCATTCCACGCCTATAAAACACAGGAAATGCTATGACAGAAGTGTTTGCATTCTCATGCATGTATATAAGTGCGCGCGCTTCTGAATATGTTTTGCTATTGAAATTTCTTGTATTGTGTATGTAAAGCCCCAAAACTTCTTTCTCTCCTATTCTCATTTTCTCCTTTCTTTTGCAACTGTACACACACGTGTGCGCTCTCGCTATAAAATATTCAAAGTGCACTCTATAATTACATGACTGTTATGAATGCATTGGATCTTCACACTGTAATTAGCCGAAACATTACGATTACAACGAGAAACTTGGAGACCTATAATGAAGGACAGGCATGAAGACTCGTCCATTTCTTTCGTTTTCTATTATATTTCTATCTTTTTTTTTACCATTGCTGGCATTTTTCTTCATTACTTTGTTCCTTTATATTCTTTTAGCATGTTTTCACTGAAATACGCCTTTAGTGAGTTGATATCCGTGTACATGTATGTCATTTAACTATAAATTATGAGACGATATGCGCCACAACGAATAACAGACATGTCGGTCATTATACGTATGTTATAACAGTGGAAGTATTTCATAGAAGCATATCAGCTTTCCTTTTATAACAATTATCAGGAAACTCAGTTGTATCTTTAGAGACTACTTCTAGCCGACAACTTGATCTAGGTTCTTTTTCGAGATATTTCGATATACATGTGATTATATCTACGTATTTTTACTTCGATATTCGACAGAGAAACCTATATAATCAGTAATAATTCAAGAGTGATTATTTTGGACTCGTAGCACCAGTTTTAGTATTTGAACTTGTATGAGTACGAGGCAAATATTTCTGAACATACTGTTATACATGTCCTCAAATCATTCATTTCCATCCGCAATCTACATCTCACAGAAAGAATCCTGAAAGTCTGTGGTTCTTGCAAAAGAAGGTAACTCAAGGTAACTTTCAGATATTTTTTGAGACGGGTAGTATCTGATTTGTAGGTGTTCGGACTGATAATTCTAGCAGAAAGTGACTACATATAGACCAATCAATCGATGAATACAAGTGTTTAGTCTATAGTAGTGGAGTCGCTATTCATATTGTAAGTATGACTTTTACCTGAAGTACACAAATTTCCATTCACTTCAGTATTATATACAAATGGCATTTTTGTATTGATTGTTTCGACTATTTGAATGCAGGAAAATGAAATTACATTTGTTAATATCTCAGCTGAGTTTTGTGGTAATTAGTTACAGTGTATGTATGACGAATTCCCCTGGTAGGGTGCAAACTTCATTTGCTTAAATCCTGTTACCATCAGCATAAGAAATAAAAAGTTTTTCTCTCTTATTCCACTTATGGATATGTAAGATTATAACAATCAAAACTAGTCAGAGATTCAACTAATCCTATTTGAAAATAAAATATAATCCCTTCTTTGATTAGTAAGAAAAAATACGAAACAATGTAATTCACTACATGCTTGTTATATTTCGAATGTATGGTACTGAATTCAAATTATATGAAGTGATTTTGTGCAAATACACTAATTTTCGATAAAAGCCGATTTTGCCCTCGCTATACAGTTAACACTGCAACATCGATAAAGGAAGATAATATATATTATTTATTACGGTATAACTCCTTATGCAGCACAACCTTTAGGTAGTTACTCTAACATTACAAATCTGCTGTTGCTCTGGATTTCACCTGCGTCAGTATTAATATTTAAAATCTGCCAAAATGAAATGACTACGTGCAGGTTATAAACTGGGATATCTCTAAAAATACAGCAAAGTGTCGAGCAGCAGTTCAACAATTTCAACCCAGGAATTTCTCATACGAGTTCTATAATACGTTATTTCCATTTTTTGTTTTCGTCTTGTAAGCTAATAATGTTCATTGATTATACTATGGAGCAAAATATCAGAGAAGAGATGTCAAATAAATATAATAGCTAGCCCAATTGGATGTAAGTAAAACAGAAAAGTTAGCACGCCGGGCGAAATGCTTAGCGGTATTTTGTCTGCCGTTACGTGCTGAGTTCAAATTCCGCCGAGGTCGACTTTGCCTTTCATCCTTTCTAGGTCGATTAAATAAGTACCAGTTACGCACTGGGGTCGATGTAATCGACTTAATCCGTGTGTCTGTCCTTGTTTGTCCCCTCTGTGTTTAGCCCCTTGTGGGTAATAAAGAAACAGGTATTTCGTCTGCCGCTACGTTCTAAGTTCAAATTCCGCCGAGGTTGACTTTGCCTTTCATCCTTTCGGGGTCGATTAAATAAGTACCAGCCATGCACTGGCGTCGATATAATCGACTTAATCCGTTTGCCTGTACTTGTTTGTTTGTTCTGTGTTTAGCCCCTTGTGGGTTGTAATGAAATAGGTATAACTCGTGACGTGTTCAGGCTCACAGAAAGGCTATAGAAACAGTACACTCAGTATAATGATGTTTCTTATAAGGAAGATATTGAGAATTAACGGGAGAGCAGATGAAAGGAAGTGGGTTCAAAAATGTGAAAAAAGTATAAGACTGGATATAAATTCAGAGGTGGAGAGGAGAGTCTTCACAGGTGGAAGCATATGAAGAGAGTGAAGCAGCAAAGAGAAAGGGTGTGAGAACGAAATGGAGGAGGTAAACATTGATGTAATAAAAGTAAAAAGAGAAGGTAAAAAAAATGTAGAAATCATACATAAAGTAATAAACATAAAAGTTACATATCAAACAAGGATATACTGCATTTTTAAGCGCTGTCGAAGTTGCATTACCAGAATAAGTCCATGTTCTGAATGACGCGAATGATGGAGTTTTACGGGTGGAACTTGGCAAGATATGTATGTACACGGTGCAAACTCTCTAACAAAAATTGGTTGAACTGATTCAGCTACATTTAAATTAATTCGACTCAATGTCATTTTGTCGTATTTCTCTAAAGCAATTTTTACATTGATCAAACAAGCGTAAGATCCATCCTCAGCTACGTTCCATTTTATATGTAGGAATAACATATCGAGAAGAAAACACACTATCCTAAGTCTCCTTTGTAAAGATAGCATAGAGCAGGAGTTCTCAAACAATTTTTATCAATAGACCCTTTGATTGCTATTTCATTCTGGTATAATCCCATAGCCATTCGATCTTTAAATTCTAGTTTTATAGACATTTCTTTCCTATTTTGCTTTCCGCGCATTAACTTGTGTAGCTTGAATTATGTAAAATGTTAGATGAAGAAACCTAGCAATGCATACCAATACATATATCTAAAACAAAACTTTTTCAGGGGCCCTTAAAATACTATTGTGGGTCCACAATTTACTATTTTATTGCATGGACCCACAAAATCTTATATGGACCCTCAGGTGCCATACTGACCTAGGATGAAAACCACTGGCATAGGATAATTAACGAGTTCAGATTGTTTCCTCTTCCTCCGCACAGATCAGGTGCCCTCGTCCTTGCCGTTGTTACATTCAGTTTCATGGCCGCTTCGGTCGAAGACCTTTGGAAGAAGTTGTTCCTGACGCGATCGTACAGACTTCTTTTCCCACAAAACGATAAATCTACGTTGTCAGTGTTTATATTTGCAGATTTATGTTAGTACTGGTGTTAAGAGTGATGCTGTTGTGGATTAAAGTGATGGATTAGGGTGTTGTTAAGGTGTTGATTAAGAAAAATGGAAACGGTGGTGGTGGCGGCGACGGCGACGGTGTCGATGACGGCGGCGGTGGTGGTGGTGGTGGTGGTGGTGGTGGTGGTGGCGGCGGCGGTGCTGGCGATGGTAACGGTGGCGGCTGCAGTGTTATTGGCGGCGGTGATGATGGTGGTGGTGGTGGTGGTGGTGGTGGTGATGATGGTGACAGCCGTGGTGGCGGTAGTGGAGGAGTTGGTGATAAGTGGGTTGCTAATAGGTGTGTTTGTTGACTGCGATGGTGATGCTCCTTACTGCCGGTAATGATAGGGAGGTTATTTGCGCCATAAATTTCCTTAGCGAAGGTATTAATGATGAAATTGATACTGATAATAATGGTGAGGATGATGAAAGAGAGGGGGAGAAGATTGATAAGAATGATGTCGATGATGAAGGTGGAGGTAGTGGTGGTTGTAGTGGTGGTGGTGGTGGTGGTGGTGGTGGTGGTGGTGGTGGCGGTGGTGGTGGTGGTGATGGTGGTGGTGATGATGATGGTGGTGGTGGTGATGGTGATGGTGGTGGTGGTGATGGTGATGGTGGTGGTGTGGTGGTGGTTGTAGTAGTGAAAGTACCTGTGCTATTAGTAGTAGCATGGCTTGACTGGTAGTTATATTGACAGTGATAGCGCTTTTCTTCTTGAGTTGCTTGTGTGTGTGTGTGTGTGTGTGTGTGTGTGTGTGTGCGTGTCTGCCAATACATGTGTATCGTTATATACAAGATTTATGTATACATATATAATTCTTAATCTTGGGTTTTGGCTAAGTATTTGTAAGCATTATTTTCATGATTCCAAAGACACCTATGCAACATCTCTGTTTTGAATTCTCAGTCTGATAATCTTTATTTCTAGCTTTCTGTGCATATATATTTAGCTAATTTATCTAATTCTTTTAGAAACAAGCTATTTTATGTTGAAACTAATACTTCAAATAGGTGACTTTACAACATGTTCTCGCTAGATTCTGAAAGTAGAGTGTCTTTAATCTTACACTGTAATCAAAGATCCTTCATTCTTTTCTTTATCTCTGTAATATTCTTTCAACGAAGCAGGCTATCGCTACGTGGATCTTAGTATTTTTTCTTTGGGTAATCTAGGAGATAAAATAGTTTTACCTTCAGCGGACTAGTCATGTGTTATTTTCAGTACTTACAATGGGTTACTAAAAATCTGATATTACTTTGTTTGCTTGTTAAATATTTCAATTAGAAATTTATTTGTTTTACTCTTTCACGGTTCTTTCCTTTTATTATTTCTTTCTTTTTTCGTCGATACAGCTTCTTCAGGTGATGTGGCGCCCGACGATTATCCACTTAGTGCAGTTGTTGCTTCGTATGATTTCGTATCTACAGACAATACTTTCACCATACTTCCTGAATTTCGTTTTCTGGTAATGCTGCATATATTTTGGTTGATTATAATAATATTTTTCTTTTTTCTTTTTAACTTTTTCACTTCTTGATAAATTCTTATTGGAACGGAGTTTAGCAGCTTTCTTTTCCGTTTTCAAATACTTGTAGTCAATTTTTACACAGACAGATTTACCGAAATCCACTGCGGATTATTGTCTTAAACATTCATTGGTTTCGGTTACTTCTTTTCTCCTTTTTTTGTTACATTTCAGTAGAGTTTATTCATAACGTATCTTTTCTTCCGACTGTATTTCATTGATTTAATTAAAGATTTTACGATTCTCTATGAGTAAAACCTAGGGAGCAACAATGTTCCTTCATAACGACTGTAGCAATTGAATGTTAAATTTTGTTACTTCTTGGTATTATTGATGTTCCTGTTGGATTTTCACTGTCTGCGATGATTGTCACTGCACTTTTTATAGTTGTAGTTATTTTATCATTAAATTTCTACATAGAGGTTATCTTCTACGTTTTTCACTTCATTTCAAATCTCTAATTATAATCATGTATAGAGTTTCGTCACAAGCATCATTTTCATCATTAGAATTTTCCATTTGTAAATTGCTGTCAAACACTTTTATTCTTGATTTTATATTTGTTGTTCCAGTTTGAGATTTGTTAGTCAGTAGTCTGAGCTTTGTTTTAGCGTTTCTTTTTTTAATGCATTTCATTTCATTTGTTTTTTAAGTGTTATGTTATCATCACCATTCAAGTTGTTAGCAGGTTATTCTCATTTTTACTTCTTTTTGTTCCCTTTTTTTTGCATTTTTGCTATGCACTCTTACCTTTAAGTATTCTGTTTCTAATTGTGAAGATGTTTCGGTTTTGAGAATGTTTCTTCTTAAATTACCTGGTGTATGTTGATCCAAAGGTTATCTAAATATTATACGAGAATATTCATGTAGGTTTGATTCTCATCGTATTCTTCTCTGTTTAAGTCTTCAGTTTTGTTACCAACAATTGGCGCTAACATCTGGACAGGTATATACTTTGTCACGTGTAGATTATTTGCATCTTCCGATGTCGCATTTAGTCCAGTCGGAAATTTAGATAGTTTATTTCTAACGTTCACACAACATATTCGTATACGTGTTTCTCTTATAGATCTCAACTAAATCGCAAGGTTAAATTCGTATAGATTATCCATTTAGCTGAAGGAAGGCTTAATTCGGTCTAGCGTTGATGTTAGTTTGACTCAATGTGTTTTTACAAGTAGTTAGCAATAACCATCCACTATGTATGTTTGAGGTTCTTCACTTCATATATAAAAAAAAGTTCTACAATACAAATACTATGATAAATTATATTGCTTCACTTAACTTCAACGTTTCCGTTAACTTATCCTTTTCTAGAATTGATTCTTTTGTATGTAATCTGAGCAGACATGTGTTTGTGGGTCTCTGTGTGCGTGTCCGTGTGTGTGTATACGCATACCTACATGCATGTATATATACATATACATTGGAGCCCTAGTAATCCGTGTAATCTGTTACAGCACTTACCTAGCGTACCTAATCGTTTAGATCACCTGTGTATTTAATCCCCATATTTTGTGTTGCATATAAATATACGTCTTTCGTGTGTTTCCAGGAGCATCTAAGACGACCCCCACCAGTGTTAATGACCACAGATGTAAGAATTTGCCAGTATACCTCATTTTGATCCTTACCAGAATTGATTCCTTTCCATTGACAACTGCTTGCTAACTTTTCATGTTGTATGATGTTTCCCTGATTAGCTCTTGTGCTAATCTGTGTTTAAGATCTCTGACAGGAGCTGGAAGACCATAGACTTGAAGTTTGTTTCCACCCAGTGATTGAATCTTGTCGTCTATTAATCTTAATGCCTCATCGAAGATGTCATCATTCAACGTGACATCACCATCTCACTGATATTGAATTCTTTGAAGAATGTCTTCAGAAAGCCGCTCCTTGTTTTGTACCAAAGTTGATCTGGATTTGACAATCCACAGTTCACCAGCATGATGGAGAAGAGGTTTCTCAGCTGCATAGGAGACTTGCATATTTGTGCCTCTGTCAGAATGGCATCCCAGTCTACATCATCTTCCAGAAGACCTCTGAGATGGTAAGCCTGGCGATATGTTTGACATACTGTGTTTTCAACCATACATAAAACTGTAAATGATGTGGGTCCCTTGACATGGTGTAATAGAAGCCTTAAATAATACACTATGGGTTGTTTTTTGAGAAATGTTCCCCACTCGGGGGTGTTTCGGAACAAGTCGTCCATATTTGTTTTATTTTCTCCGTTTTGTGCGCTTGTGCATCCGTAGATTTATAACACACACACACATACACACACACGCACGCTGCGCGCGCGCATACCGTTAAGGTTACTGTTGATATTATTACCCGAAAACGAAATCGAAAAAATAATGCAACGGGTGTAAAAAAAACAAGGTTTAGAAAAGGAATTTGAAAACAAAAATGTGCGGAGAGCAAGGGGGGAGACGCCTTTGGAAGATTCACAAGATCCGATGTTTCTCCTTCATAACTTTTACGGAAATAGTTTCTTATTTTAATTAAATTTTAAATAAATACCTTTCAAAGTGTATAGATTACAATTATAAAGTAATTTGTGGGGAATATCGTTTCGAGGAGTGGGGAGAGGAAAATTCCCTAGATCCGTTGATTTTCCCTCGTACGTTTGAGGAAAATGGATATCTTTCTACCTCACACCTACGAAGGAAACGAATCTGAAAATAAAAATGACCGGAATGCAACGGGTTGAGACTTTTTCGAAAGTTCACAAGATTCACAAGATTAGAGTTTTTCCCTCGAAACTTTGAGGAAAATATAATTACAAATATGGCTTTTCCTCAGGCACTTGGATGCTAAATATCTCTTTGAAGGGTTCGGGTCCTTACTTCTACTGTATACATATATATATATATATATATATATATATATAGGGAGAGAGAGAGAGAAAGATAGATAGATAGATAGATAGATAGACATACACACATACACACATATGCTATGCCATTGGAAGTTCAGCTACACAAAGTATATTACAAGAAAGATGTGTGTCTCTCTCCCCCCTCTCCCTCTCTCCACACAAAATTGAAACGTATTAGTTACCCGATTAAAATTTCGGCAAGAAAAATTGCTGAAAGAAAGTGAAAACATTGGATGCCATTTGAAAACTAATGATTTTTAAGAGGTTTGTAACATATATTTTGTCTTAATATAATACTTTGTTCCATACACACACAAACACCAACGTGTTTTTCTAAGGATTTTGTATCATTCTTTCTCTCACGTGTATCATTCTTTCTCTCACGTGTATCATTCTTTCTCTCGCGTGTATCATTCTTTCTCTCTTCTGTCTAGACTTAGTACCACTAATTTTTATAAATGTGCACTTGTAAAAATTTACAAAAAATTTTAATGAAAGGAACATCCCCCATTTTCCGGACTACAAAGTGTTTTGTATCATATTAGGTCAGCATATTTCATTCATCGAAAAAAGAAAAATATTTTCCAATAATTCCGGTGTCCTTACCCCCGGACTTTTTCTAAAGAAAAAAAGCGGTTTGCGGCACATTAGGCTCCGTAATCCCCGCCGTTCAAAAGATAATTCTATGCAATATCATTAAAAGATATTCATTTTCCTCAAAGTTAGAAGGGAAAACTTCGGATATTGTGAATTTTCTGAAGCCCTCTTCCCATTCCCTTGGAAAACGTTTTCCACAAATTTCTTTATAATCGTAATCTGTACCGTTTGAAAGGTATTTATATAAAATTTCACTAAAAAACAAAACCCAGTTTCCTAATAGGCATGAGGGAAAATATTGGATCTTGTGAATTTTCCGAAGCCCCATTATTCTCCACAGATTTTTGTATTCAAATTCGTTTTCTACACCTTTGTTTTACACTCGTTGCACTAATGTTTTTTCGATTTGGTTTCCGGGTAATAATGTCAACATTAACCAATGCGTTACACTTCTATATTTAACTGTGCGTGGTTTCTTCTGCCTTTCTATTATAAACGTTTATCTGGGAATTTATTTAAAGTGAACAAAGAATTCGTATGCAACAGATAAGTCGTCTTAATAATATATCTCTGTGTACCAGACCTTTAGCTGTTACTTTTAGCATAACGAGTTTTCTGGTGAGGGTTTCATTTGCCTTCATTGCCTGTTTGTTGCTTCAGTAGAAATCTACGGATGCACAAACGCACAAAACGGAGAAAATGAAACAAATATGGAGGTCTTGTTCCGAAACACCCCCGAGTGAGTAACACTTCTCAAAAATAACTCCCAATTGTTTTCCCAAAAAAATTCCTATGTCCTCGGAATCTACATTGTCCGAGGTATATTTGCCGTCATTGCAACTAACAGGCAATGAAGGCAAATAAAGCCCTCACCAGAAAACTCGTTATGCTAAAAGTAACATTTAAAAGTAACCATTTTCTTAAAAGTTAAGACGAATTGAAGTGGATTGCGGTTAGTTTTCAGAACCCCTCTTAAAATACTTGCCCATAAAAAATTTGTACAATCGGTATCTACATGATATAACACATGCACGTAGAAAATTGCATTAAAATATATCCATTTTTCTGAAAGTTATGATAATCCGAAATCGGGAGAGGGGGCAGAAATCTGTAGTTATACCGATAAATTTCACACTTTCCTTCTATGCATGATTATATATGTATAATGAAATACACGAGTGCAGAAGACAGTAAACATTGAAAATAACTTGGTAACGGAAATTATGTTTCTTAATACGACGGGCAAAAAGTAAATATGAAATTTTAACGGAAAATAAGCATTGTACTGGTTGAAGCGAAATTTGCCAGTCAGTGAACCAGAGAGCCAGTATCGAAGAAACCAGAAATGAACCGTCAACAACAGAAAAACACAAAACCATACGGATTGAATTAAAATTTATGAAGATAATTTTGTCAGTAAATGATGCAATTACTTACATCAGTACTTGTGAACTTCTTTCTCTCAGTAATTTTCCCTTGTTTGTTTGTAAATAGCGATTGAAAACTTCAATTTACAGTGAAAACAATAACATGGAAGTTAAACGATGGTGTACGAAAATTGAAAGTGAAAGTTAAAACAAGAGATATAGATAGAGAGATATGTTACAGAGAGATAGCGAGATAGAGAGAGATGAATAGAGAGATAGACGCTAGAAAACCAGAAGTAAATATTTTGAAAAATTTCAAAGACGTGAATGTAATATAAAAGGAAATATTTTTTTCCATTTTTAATAATTGTGAATAAAAAAAAATTAAATTGACATCCTACTATTTGTCCGGGGTCATATTATTCTTGCATCACAAGTATGAAGGCAATCGGTGAATCCGTTTTTGCGTGAAACGTGAATACGCACTCATCTCTATTTCAAATATATATATACATATATATATATATATATATATATATATATACATGGTATGTGTTTGTTTGTACGAATATTTGATTTCTCCATATATAATTAAGTTAAGTTATGTTAATTTTTGGGGTCAAAAAGCAAAAAGCAAGGCCACGTAGGGGGACATGGAGTTATGTAGAGAGTGGTGTTCATGCAAAGAGCTCAGGCCATTTGTGGTCAAGGGAGACTTTGAACCGAGCGGTCGTCGACATCTTCACTATCTCGTCCGGCAGCTTATTCCACGGATATGTTTCTGCTCTTTATCTGCACTGTTCTCCTAGCAGCCCACAACTATATTTCTATCTCATATCTTCACATTTTTGTCACTCATATTCCAATTTATTACCTCGTTGTTCGTCTTCAACCATGATGACTAGATAATTCATCCACCGTCATACACCCAACATATTTGTTTATAAGATTCAACGGTGTTTGGTGCCTCAATGTTTGATAAGACGGAAGGTGTCATTGATTAAATTTCGGCTGCTATGTCTAGCAGATCATGTCTTAGAGACTTGCTTCTTATACTAGTTTCGTATCGATATTGTTGTAAGCATTCTGATTTTTATTTCCTTTTTTTAAGTATCCAATGATATTTTTCGCATTATTTTCAGTTTTTTCCATTATTTACATTTACTGTTATATTCGTATTGTATTTGTTTTTATTATAATAGCTTTGATTTCATATTTTTGTTCTTATTCTTTCTGCACAAAATCGGCATCACCATCCGCCTCTTCCTATTGTTATCCTGACTTTCGTCATCATCCTCATCATCATCATCACAATCGTCATTTACTTTTACCTTACTCATCTGCACCCTCTCTATCGTCTCATATTTCCCTCCATTTTTTCCTCTTAGCCATGTCTTGATGTGAATGCAGTTATGTTTTGCTTTCATATTTTCATATTTTTCCTGTTTTCTATTTTATTTTCAGTCAGAATTTTTATTATTGTGTTTTCTAATGTGTTTTGGTTTACTTATTTATTGCATTATTATGTTTTTCAACCACTAATTCCATTCCTGTTATGAAAAAAATATATATCGGCCAACATCAATTAGATCTCAAGAAGATTAATCATATAAGCGACGCTATGGCTTCTGTCGGCTAAGAAATACACCATCATCATCATCATCATCATCATCATCATCAACCGCACCACCACCACCATCATCATCATCATCATCATCCTCATCAACAACAACAGCATCATCATAAGCATCTTTATTGATATCATCGTTCTCATCATCCTCATAATAATCATCATTCTGAATCGTCATTATTATCATCAACCCCGTCATAAATCAAGTGTACTCATCCTTCTTAAGTTATAATTAAAAATGGAAAGCTGTGTTATTTGAACTATAGTTTGATGTCCCCCTGCTTTATGTACACAAATTTCTTTAAGAATCGCCGAGATGTACGACGGAAGTAAATGACGTATTTGAAAGGATGAGATGAAGTGTTTCACTATAACCTATCTAAAAAAGAATAATATCATCGCATAATTCTGCTCTATAAACAGCGATAACTGTATTTGTATATTAGTGTTGATGTGTAGCACTAAAGCCTCTTCTGGAAAAAGCAACACTCCTCCAGCAATTAAACGCTCCTAAATGAAATGAACCATGGCAGTTTGTGTCCCGATTTCAGAACGTCCATTTCTGATAATGTCTTTTAGTGTTCGTCACTGAAACCTAACAATTGTAGCTACATTAATGCTGTCAATGTAGATGCTATCGTTTCAAAGACTCTTCACGTAGATCAGAGAAAAGAGAGCACCTTGAAAACTTCATTACCCTCATTATCTAAAATGTATTTCTTAAATATATCAACCACAAATTAAAGTAAGAATACTAATATTAGCTTTTTATAGATCCACTTGATCTATTTAAATTTACTCATATAAATTGTCTCCATATACAATATTTTCATTTGTAGAAACTACTTTTACTTGGGTTGACTCGCTGATAGGAATTACATAGTTGTTGCAACTGTATCTATGGACTCGGAAATATAATTTCCATCTACAATTCTTATTTCATGAACTCAAGAATTAATAAATAATTAGTATTTCATTGCAATCGCTATACAAATATGACAGAGTATTGTCGATGTTTTTTATCCAGACTTGTGTTTGTCTAATCTTCAGATTTTAATGTCGGAAATTTTGCATTGATTCAATGACGTATTCTATTAATATGATATTTAGAGTTAAGTTTAACAGTTTCGTAATTACAAAGATCCATGGAATTGGTTTGTTGATTTTTGTAGTATTCAGTGAGTAAGAAAAATCACTGTACTTTT
>NC_043000.1:158058035-158100535 GCF_006345805.1 Octopus sinensis | reverse complement strand
GTCTTAGCGGCGATAAACGAAATAAAACACAATTCAGCAGTAGGCCCCGATAGGTTCCCTGCTTGTGTCCTGAAGATGTGTCAACACCAACTTGCATCTCCCCTTGCTAATCTGTGGAGAAACTCACTGGATGCTGGCTATATTCCAAAAAAACCTTCTGCCCCAGTCTGTTGTCCCAGTTTTCAAAAAGGGAAACAAGTCCCTTGCAGTGAACTACCGTCCGATCTCACTCACCTCTCATATCATCAAGGTATTTGAGAGGGTGGTGAGATCTCGAATAACCCAATTTCTGAAAGCAAACAGACGGCTGATCTCTAACCAACATGTTTCCGTAATGGAAGGGACTGCCTAACGCAGCTCCTGCATCACTTTGATGACATTTTGAGAGCTTTGGGAGAGGGCTCCAACACCGATGTCATCTACCTTGATTTCAGTAAGGCCTTCGACAGGGTCGATCACAAGATCCTATTGAAAAACCTATCCAACATGGTGTCTCTGGAAAGTTACTGAAATGGATCAAGTGTTTCCTGACAGACAGATCTCAACATGTTGTAGTTGAAGGGGTAAAATCAAGCCCAGCCAAAGTCAGTAGTGGCGTTCCGCAAGGCACTGTCTGGGCCCACTTCTTTTCATCATCTACATTAATGACATTAATGACATCATCAAGCACAGCAACATAAAAATCTTTGCAGATGATTCCAAGCTACAGAAGGTCATAAATGAGGCGAGTGACCGGACATGCCGTCAGTCAGATCTACTGGCTGTTATCCAATGGGCAGAAAAAAACAATATGCTGCTGAACGAGGATAAATTTGAGTTAATCCACTTTGGAAAAGAGGTTGCCCTGAAAATCCCATACTCCCTTCCTTCAGGTGAAACTCTCGCGGCGTCCAACAACATCAGAGGCTTGGGAGTAACTGTGGACAACAACATAAGCTGGGCCACTCATATAAACACCAAAGTTGACATGGCCCGCAGAATGTGTTCCTGGATTCTCAGAACTTTCCAGTCGAGAGATATCCACACCATTATCCTTCTCTTCTCCACTTTTGCCCGACCCCACCTTGAATACTGTTGTCCACTGTGGTCTCCCCACACAATACAAAGTATCATAAAAGTTGAAGCACCTCAAAGGGCAATCACAAAAAGATAGATGGCATGACAGGCCTCGACTATTGGGGTCGACTAGAAAAGCTAAAACTTTATTCTCTCCAACGTCGTCGTGAGCGCTACATCATCTGCATGATGTGGAAAATATTCCATCAGCATTGCCCAATGATGTTGGCATCACCTTTAAGGTACATCCAAGGCTTGGGCCCCGTGCCATCCGCCCAAAACAAAAATCGCACTCTCATCTCATAACAACAATACGGCACAATTATTTCACCTCAATTGGCCCCGCTCTCTTTAACATTACACAAAAACACATTAAAAGAGAAACTGACCGATAGCTATGGGTCAAGAAGTCTTTGGACAGATTCCTTCAAGAAATCCCGGATAAACCCCCTAACCCGGATATGTCTCTGTAAAAATTAACTCTCTACTTGAGTGGGCCATAGTGCCCAAATTCTGACTTGAAAGACTTCACCAGGTGGTGCTATTAAGTTAGACATGGCCTGGGGCAATAATGGCCGAAACCTATCAAAGTAAGTATCAAAGTATATATATATATATATATATATATTTCGACCGGATCGTGTTCTGTCCTTACCTTCGAAACACGCATTGAGACGATCCAGGGACAGCTGATGAAGGGGAATATTCCTTGTATTGTTTGTCCTGTACTCTGATTTTTCGTTTTGTAAAAAAGTCGTTTCCTAGTTTGTTTTTTGTTTTCGTTTCTCGTTGAGTTCTACGTTTATTTGTGGTGTCGTGTACTCTATATATATATATATAATATATATATATATTATATATATATATATATATATATATATATATATATATGTTACCGCTACTGTATATAACTCACTTTGATATTTTTAATTGTTTGATTTCACTTTTTCAATATCAGCGGCAGAGACGCTGGAAAAAGTATAAGTATTTGTGAAGGAAATCTAATTCTCGGCGACAACTATGATTGTCCACGCTGACGAGAGGTCAATACCTCGAAACTCGAGTCCGTGTGTATCATAAGTTGAAGACGGAAGGATGACTTCCCTTTGCAAATACTGACAGGACACAGATAGTGTGTCTATGGCCAGCTGGAGGAGTGTGTCCTCCTGGGGCTAAAAACTACAGTAGCATCCACCCTTAGGGGTTAGCCATATTGAAATGGCAAAAATACGTCATGATGTGTTACCGCTACTGTATATAACTCACTTTGATATTTATCATTGTTTGATTTCACTTTTTCAATATCAGCGGCAGAGGACGCTGGAAAAAGTATAAGTATTTGTGAAGGAAATCTAATTCTCGGCGACAACTATGATTGTCACACGCTGACGAGAGGTCAATACCTCGAAACTCGAGTCCGTGTGTATCATAAGTTGAAGACGGGAAGGATGACTTCCCTTTGCAAATACTGACAGGACACAGATAGTGTGTCTATGGCCAGCTGGAGGAGTGTGTCCTCCTGGGGCTAAAAACTACAGTAGCATCCACCCTTAGGGTTAGCCATATTAAAATGGCAAAAATACGTCATGATGTGTTACCGCTACTGATATAACTCACTTTGATATTTATCATTGTTTGATTTCACTTTTTCAATATCAGCGGCAGAGGACGCTGGAAAAAGTATAAGTATTTGTGAAGAAAATCTAATTCTCGGCGACAACTATGATTGTCACACGCTGACGAGAGGTCAATACCTCGAAACTCGAGTCGTGTGTATCATAAGTTGAAGACGGGAAGGATGACTTCCCTTTGCAAATACTGACAGGACACAGATAGTGTGTCTATGGCAGCTGGAGGAGTGTGTCCTCCTGGGGCTAAAAACTACAGTAGCATCCACCCTTAGGGGTTAGCCATATTGAAATGGCAAAAATACGTCATGATGTGTTACCGCTACTGTATATAACTCACTTTGATATTTATCATTGTTTGATTTCACTTTTTCAATATCAGCGGCAGAGGACGCTGGAAAAAGTATAAGTATTTGTGAAGGAATCTAATTCTCGGCGACAACTATGATTGTCACACGCTGACGAGAGGTCAATACCTCGAACTCGAGTCCGTGTGTATCATAAGTTTAAGACGGGAAGGATGACTTCCCTTTGCAAAATACTGACAGGACACAGATAGTGTGTCTATGGCCAGCTGGAGGAGTGTGTCCTCCTGGGGCTAAAAACTACAGTAGCATCCACCCTTAGGGGTTAGCCATATTGAAATGGCAAAAATACGTCATGATGTGTTACCGCTACTGTATATAACTCACTTTGATATTTATCATTGTTTGATTTCACTTTTTCAATATCATCGGCAGAGGACTGGAAAAGTATAAGTATTTGTGAAGAAAATCTAATTCTCGGCGACAACTATGATTGTCACACGCGCTGACGAGAGGTCAATACCTCGAAACTCGAGTCCGTGTGTATCATAAGTTGAAGACGGAAGGATGACTTCCCTTTGCAAATACTGACAGGACACAGATAGTGTGTCTATGGCCAGCTGGAGGAGTGTGTCCTCCTGGGGCTAAAAACTACAGTAGCATCCACCCTTAGGGGTTAGCCATATTGAAATGGCAAAAATACGTCATGATGTGTTACCGGCTACTGTATATAACTCACTTTGATATTTATCATTGTTTGATTTCACTTTTTCAATATCAGCGGCAGATGACGCTGGAAAAATTAATAGTATTTGTGAAGGAAATCTAATTCTCGGCGACAACTATGATTGTCACACGCTGACGAGAGGTCAATACCTCGAAACTCGAGTCCGTGTGTATCATAAGTGAAGACGGAAGGATGACTTCCCTTTGCAAATACTGACAGGACACAGATAGTGTGTCTATGGCCAGCTGGAGGAGTGTGTCCTCCTGGGGCTAAAAACTACAGTAGCATCCACCCTTAGGGGTTAGCCATATTGAAGGCAAAATACGTCATGATGTGTTAACGCTACTGTATATAACTCACTTTGATATTTATCATTGTTGTGATTTCACTTTTTCAATATCAGCGGCAGAGGACGCTGGAAAAAGTATAAGTATTTGTGAAGGAAATCTAATTCTCGGCGACAACTATGATTGTCACACGCTGACGAGAGGTCAATACCTCGAAACTCGAGTCCGTGTGTATCATAAGTTGAAGACGGGAAGGATGACTTCCCTTTGCAAAATACTGACAGGACACAGATAGTGTGTCTATGGCCAGCTGGAGGAGTGTGTCCTCCTGGGGCTAAAAACTACAGTAGCATCCACCCTTAGGGGTTGCCATATTGAAATGGCAAAATATGTCATGATGTGTTACCGCTACTGTATATAACTCACTTTGATATTTATCATTGTTTGATTTCACTTTTTCAATATCAGCGGCAGAGGACGCTGGAAAAAGTATAAGTATTTGTGAAGGAAATCTAATTCTCGGCGACAACTATGATTGTCACACGCTGACGAAAGGTCAATACCTCGAAACTCGAGTCCGTGTGTATCATAAGTTGAAGACGGGAAGGATGACTTCCCTTTGCAAATACTGACAGGACACAGATAGTGTGTCTATGGCCAGCTGGAGGAGTGTGTCCTCCTGGGGCTAAAAACTACAGTAGCATCCACCCTTAGGGGTTAGCCATATTGAAATGGCAAAAATACGTCATGATGTGTTACCGCTACTGTATATAACTCACTTTGATATTTATCATTGTTTGATTTCACTTTTTCAATATCAGCGGCAGAGGACGCTGGAAAAAGTATAAGTATTTGTGAAGGAAATCTAATTCTCGGCGACAACTATGATTGTCACACACGCTGACGAGAGGTCAATACCTCGAAACTCGAGTCCGTGTGTATCATAAGTTGAAGACGGGAAGGATGACTCCCTTTGCAAAATACTGACAGGACACAGATAGTGTGTCTATGGCCAGCTGGAGGAGTGTGTCCTCTGGGGCTAAAAACTACAGTAGCATCCACCTTAGGGGTTAGCCATATTGAATGGCAAAAATACGTCATGATGTGTTACCGCTACTGTATTAACTCACTTTGATATTTATCATTGTTTGATTTCACTTTTTCAATATCAGCGGCAGAGGACGCTGGAAAAAGTATAAGTATTTGTGAAGGAAATCTAATTCTCGGCGACAACTATGATTGTCACACGCTGTCGAGAGGTCAATACCTCGAAACTCGAGTCCGTGTGTATCATAAGTTGAAGACGGGAAGGATGACTTCCCTTTGCAATACTGACAGGACACAGATAGTGTGTCTATGGCCAGCTGGAGGAGTGTGTCCTCCTGGGGCTAAAAACTACAGTACATCCACCCTTAGGGGTTAGCCATATTGAAATGGCAAAAATACGTCATGATATATACATATATATATATATATATATATATATATATATATATATATATATATATATATATATGCATGTATATATACATGTAGATGTAGGTACGTACATATATGTATGTATGTATGCATATATTTTATTTATTAAATTATTATTATATATATATATTTCGGTCAGTTGTTTATAAGTCAGAAACAAAAACGCTCTAAAGAATATTTTGAGCCGTTACATTTTATGTAATTGGGTAGAATATCTTTGGATATAGCCTGTTAGAAAGTTGCCATTGGTTTCCCGTCTACTATTCCACTCAGCAACATATGTGACTCATGAACCTGCTGGCCGGAATCATATGGCGTCTTTACTAATGGAGATAGAAACTACAGTCTTTTGTGTTTGGTATGACTGAAGCTGTAATTTTACTTCCGTTACCAAGGAATTGAAGAATACGTGCTTCTGGACAGCAGGTCAAGATGGGTCGCCTTTGTTGCCAAGTGCAATAGTTGACATGTAAACAATAGTAACCTTCTGACCGATTATATAAGATAACCAAAGATATACAACTCTATTACATAAAATAAAACACACACACAAACAAACAGTCTTACGCACAAACACACACACACAGACAAACATATAGAATTATAACGATATAGAAAATGGACGCTTGTTCATTTTCATGATTTATTTCCTCTTGCTTTATAATTTTATACAACTTAATTTCATGGTCCTTACGACGAATTCTACGGTTGGCTATCGAGCTTGTAATGTTATGTTTTTCTCTTATATTTCTTGAGTTTGTTGCACTGATGAACATGAAATGCATATTCTGCATTAAATGCGAAATCACATGTGATATGTAACTGAATTCTTTTTTAAAATGATGTGTTTTGAAGTTTTGCATTCGGTAAAATTTTGTTTATTTTTAGTAGTTTTGACCGCATTGGTCCCTCTTAGCGTGTTGGTATCTACGAATAGTAGTACCCTCAATATAATATAAATGAATATTTTCAAAGAGGAAGAATTTACGGATTTTTTCTCTTACGAGGTTTTTCACGCTGACTACTGATAATTTCTTTTAAAGATTTTATCCTCAATTGTTAAAATATATATATATATTATATATATATTCGTATATCTTTTACTTGTTTCATTCATTTGACTGTGACCATGCTGGAGCACCGCCTTTAGTCGAAGAAATCTACCCCAAGACTTATTCTTTGTAAGCCTAGTACTTATTCTATCGGTTCTCTTTTACTGAACAGCTAATGTTACAGGGACATAAACACACCAACATCGGTTGTCAAGCGATGTTGGGGTACAAACACAGACACACACAGAAATATACACACACACGCAAATACACACACACACATACACACACACATACACACACACACATATATATATATATATACAACAGGCTTCTTTCAATTTCTGTCTAACAAATCCACTCAAAAGTCTATAGTCGGCCCGAGTCTACACTAGAAGACATTTTCCCAAGATGCCATGCAGTTGGACTGAACCTGGAACCATGTGGTTAGGAAGCAAGCTTCTTTATTTCATTAAATTGGCTATAATGGCCTTACATAGAGAAAGAAGGAAGCTGCGGGCTGGACCTAGCCATAATGTTATATGAGATGAAAAGTGAAAATGATGATTAATAGGGGAAACAGACAACGCCAATCGATTGTTGTTTCCCGAAAACATTGTTCTCTTATTTATCATACATGAGGCAATAAACCTCTTACAATTGTTCAAAATTGTTCATTACAATACAAAAGTGGGGCACTACGTCTTTTACCTTGGTTAAAAAGAGAATGAGGTTTGAAACCTCTTATCAGTTCACAATATCGATGCTTTCCAACCTCTTACCCATAGTCCTCTTCAGTATTGTTTGTGACCCCGTACCCCACCATTTCCCAAGCCTCACTCAAGCACAAAGCGGGTAACTTGTTGGGTCTGCCCTGTCACAAGCGATATTACTCATTGAGCTTCTTCAGCCTTTGCAACACGGGCAACGTTATGACCTACACAGCTGTCTGCGGAGGCCATTCGGGATCCCGTGTGCAGGTCATAATTGCGTGCAAAATGCTGGTAAGTAGTTTTCCTGGCGCGCACACGATTCTGCCGTATATGTTACATCTGGTGCATGAAAAGCAAGTAGGTAAAGACACGCCCCTGCACACACCCATATACATACGCATATATATATATATATAATATATATATATATATATATAAGGGTGAAAACGAACACACGAGTTGATATATATGAAAAAACAAGTCAAGATAGAAAATGCTAAAATAATTTTATAAAGAACATTTCAGTACCGGTTTCGGTCATTTTGAGACCTTTTCGACCTCGAACACACAAGTACAAACAAGGGAGACAGAGAAAGGCAGAATGCCACTTATATTCCTTTAAAAAAACTTTTCTTTTAATTTTTCTAAATTTAATTATCTAATCGTTACAGTTGAAAAGGTCTCAAAATGACCGAAACCAGTACTAAAATGTTCTTTATAAAATTATTTTAGCATTTTCTATCTTGACTTGTTTTTTCATATATATCAACTCGTGTGTTCGTTTTCACCCTTATATATATATATATATATATATATATATATTATATATATATATATATATATATATATATATATATATATATATATATATTTATATGTATATATATATATATATATATATATATATATATATACTTGTATACATACGTATATGGATAATAAAAAGGAACATACCTACATACTAAATTAACAATATTGAGATCAAATGGCTGACAGAATACTGATGGTTCTTAAATATGAAAACAGCTACCAAGTTAAAACACAACATACCATATATCATTGTGTGTCCTCTGGAAACGTATGTAGTTAGCAAAATACAACAGAAAGTGTACATCTATGGACTCTTGACAAGGAGTTTGCAAATGCGCAACTAAAGATACACTTTCAAATTTATATGCATTATAATTGGAGCAACTGAATACATACCAACTAGTCTGGAGCAAAGTATGGCTGAACTTGCTGTCTTGACGAGATAATGCAAAAACCTTAATTCATCTGCTACAAATGATCACGATATCTAGGGCTATAAATATTTGGAAGACTTCCTTAAGATTTGAAGGATTATAGTTAAGAGGACATAATTTCCTACACAATATTGTTGCCAAGTATGTGGCCAGTCAAAGTTTATTCTATAATTTAAAAAGAGTAAGCAAATAACATACATACATATATCAAATGTTCTTATTTGATTGTTGAACGAGGCAAATCAGTACCTCATACATAAAACCCGTGCCTGAATGGTCTCTCTATCTCTCCTGTCTCACACAGAATGCTACAAGTACCTAGGCATTGATGAAAATATATCATACACAGGTACTGTGAATAAAATTACAGTGACCCAGATGTATTACACTATGCTAAGCGATATATGGGAGTTTGAACTCTTCTCTTACAAGACAATATCCCACAATACATTTACGGCACAAGTGCTGATTCCAACATTTGGTGCACTTCACTGGTCTGTAGAAGAAATCCATTCTATAGACATCAAAGCGCGCAACATTATAACATCAACTGAAAATCTCCCTCAAAATAGTTGCATCGATAAGCTCAACCTAAGAAGATAAAAAGAAGGTAGAGGCAGATAGGTGCAGAGAGTACTTGGTTAACAACAGCGACAAAAATAAATACATTAAATTAGTACTGGAAAATGAAGAAAACAACATCCTACATGTTGGATGTGAGCTAATTTGAAAGTACACACTTCCTGATGATCCTACCTCGCATACAATTCCAAAGCAACAGAGAAAAGGCCTGTACCGTCATAGAGGTCAGCTCTCCTGCTGATGGGAATAACTCTTTTAAAATCAAAGAGAAAGAGGATAACTATGGACAACTGCTTCGAAACCTCTATATCCGGATTAGAGATTTACACTTACAGGACACGTTAAATAATGTACATTTTTCAAATATTTTTGCCAAAGTCACGGCTGGAATTATCAAAGATGTGTTAGATGAGCGTTGACCTGTGTTTACGTAGTAACAATAGAATTCACATATGCATTTCGCATGTAGGCACATTAGAAATTTTACATTTAAAGAACGAATCATTCACACTAACTTATTTTTGATAAATCATTTGTATAGCTTTCATTGAGCGAGTTTACAGTCACAGATTGCTATCAATTCAGGAGCTGAAGGCAATGACCGACGAATTCAGACATAATGTGTCTTGAACACATAAACATTACTTACTAACTTCATCAATGTGCTCTGCTTCAATGGGTAATGAATTGGTTAAATCAGGCAAAGTGTCGGATAGAATATTGTGTTTTATTTCTCCCAGTTCTGTGTTCAATAACATAATAGACCACTAACAGCTCAGAGTAAAGTGGAATAAGGGTCTAAGTGAATGCTTTTTTCTTGGTATACTAATATATTACAACAAATTTCCAAAGAAGGTTCGATGTGTATTACGGCAATGAACCGAAATACAATTAAATAACAAGAATAACAATATTTGTGTGTGTAGGTCAGCATGTGGGTGTTTGTGTGGGGGAGAAGTAAGGTACTTTGTGTAATAGAACTTTATAGACAGATATTTTTTTTTAGTTTACGCAAAAGGTTAGCAATACAAAATATGATTACATACATACAAGTTTTGCTTGAGTTTATCAGTTTATGTATATGTATGACTACATATCAATTTGTTTGTGCGTTTATTTTTATTCAATATCGATTTTACTAAGCAATAAGTTGTAACTTAGTATTCTAAAATATTTTCAATACCTTTCATACATGCCACATATTATATCATACGACATTCTAGCGAAAATAATGCAAATCTGGGCATAACCTTTTATTAACTGATGTGCTATACTCAAAATGCACATTTTGGCAGAATTACTCCTCCTCTCTACAAAGGCCCTCATCAACATAGATTTTATCACGTGCGATCAATGTGTGCCATCAACTGTCGGCTGCCCCTTAGAAAAAATCAGGTGTGCGTTATTGCACTTCTTCACAGGTATTTTTACTTCGTCTGTAGTAATAAATTCGTATCATAAAATAGTCTCCATATTTGGACCGACCAAGCAGGTCCAACTCTATGGGTGTTAAATCTAGGCGGTACAGTGTGTGGGTATTCCAATTCGGTGGATTGCCTGATTTGTTGCCAAAGAAGTCTTTGGCCACGTCTTCTCATGGTGAATGAAGATCATAATCAGATACTTTTTCAATGTTATCCACTTAATGCCTTTTCTAATTCCTTTATCAGTAACCATATTTTTTAGAACCATTCTCTATTCACGATACGTCCACGTTTCAAAAATTACCGACTGTGTCACTCCAAATCAGTCAACATATCTTCCTGCTAGTTCTTGAGCTTCTTAAGCATTTGGCAAGGGATATGCTGCCATCGACGGTCTTAGGTTTCGTTTCCAAATCTCAAATAGACGCCCATGTTTTATCTTCAGTTATCATATCGGAAAATGTTATCCCCATTGACTTCAAACAATTCTAAAAGACCACAGCAGATGTCTACCTTTTCTCCATCAAGCTGATATCTTCAACCAGCTTCTAAAATGCATTGCGATCACAGTTCGAGCCTAAGGTAAACTCATGAAATGAAATGAATTTGTCCGCATGAAACAATTCATCCACTTACTAGGCGCAGTTAATGGCCCCCAAAACTGTAGTTTGTCTTCAATGCTAGTTTTCCTTTAAACTTCTGAATCTATCTATGTTTATTGCCTTTGTCAATGATGCAAACAGTAAACAACTTGTAGCCATCTGCGCTTGTCGGACAATTAACAGTACTATTTCGTCCAAAACTCGGAGTCGGCAGGTTGCTTCTGCCTGGAACCTGCAGCAGGAAGAACAGGAAAATGAGTAACTGCTAAGGACGATTTGCTCTACAAGCATATGCAATTTGAGAGACGTGTTGTTTAATAACAAGAAAGTCATACACAGTTTTGCATTATGTTTCCGTACAACCCACGTCAATCATGTTAGCAATGAGTAAATTCTGACTGAAACTTTATTTCAGTCCAGATATGTGAGGCGAAAGCATTGCTGTAATTCGATTGTCCACAGATATCTGCAACTACTGTGCTTACAGTTTCAGTTGTTAATGCCACTTAGGTTTGTATTGATTTTTTTTTTGCCTGCTTTAAAATGGTGTGTTGTCTCCTTTTTTTTATGCGCTGTTCAACTTTAGCGGAAGAAACCTATCATCAATGGCTTTTCTACAACGATATCCGGAAATTTTTGTGTTGCCTTCCTCTAATTACTGAAAATATCCATTCACTACTTATGATTGCATCAGGGTAGCGAGATTTTACTGTTGTGTGTACTACATAAATATTTCCTTATTGACTGAGGTTGTTGCTGTCGTTAATGTTTACTCCTTCAGTACAACTTTGAGAATCCTGAAACTTATTCATACTCTCTAACGGCAATTATGTCATGTATCCTTGCTTCTAAATATGGAATGGTGTGAAATGAGATAGACATTGCTGCTTTAAACAAGTCCTGTAATCTCATGTAGTCGCAGCACTTGTTATTGTTGTTATATTGATGTTACTGTTGCTGTTGAGCGGTGCTGGTGCTGTTGCTGTTGAGCGAAGCGGTCTTCGTCTAAGAGCGCGCAGTGGGAGCAGTCCGAATCGTGATTTTTTGCTATTCGTAAGACCCGCAGAAGAGAAAGCAGGTCAACCCCCGACACAGAGAGCATCGACGGATGGTTGAATGTGCATCCAGGCTCAGCGGTTGTGTAGGAAGTCGGGGACAAGAAACAGGAAGAAAAAGTGAGAGAAAGTTGGGGCGAAAGAGTACAACAGGGGTCGACAATGCCGGAGCCTCGTGGAGCTTTAGGTGTTTTTGCTCAATAAAAACACACAACGCCCGGTCTGGGAATCGAAACCCCGATCCTCCGACTGCGTGTCTGCTGCTCTAACCACTGGGCCATTGAGCCTCCACTACTGTTGTTGATGTCTGTGTTTTGTATCACTCAGCTCTATTTGAACAAATCCAAATCCTTTCTCCGTAAACGCCAAAGACAAACGACAAAATTACAGACTAGAAATGCAGTCCGGATGTCCATTTCGCTTGTCTTTCTGCAGACGACTGTATCGCGCGTAATAATCTTCACTTGATCTTATCATCAAATACTAACAAATTCAAAGACTGCATAATCCTTCTTCTGAACTTGAAACTAAATTCTGTAAAGTCACAATAGTGTCTGATGCAACGGAAAGGTCATGCCGTTACGCTAGTCATTGCCCAATTGGTTCTACTAGTTGTCCATTTGGTATAACAATTTAGAATAGCTGTAGATACAATTACTGTGGCAAACATATACTACTACTACGACAATTACTACTACTACTTTTAATACTAATAATAATACTACAACTGCTACAACTGCTACTACTGCTACTACTACTACTATTACTAGTGCTACTAATACTAATACAATTACTACTGTTGTTGCTGCTTCTGCTGATGCTAGTAGTAGTAATAATAGTAGTAGTAGTAGTAGTAGTAGTAGTAGTAGTAGCAGCAGTGGTGTTTGTGGCGGTGGTGGTGGTGGTAGCGGCAGCGGCGGCGGCGGCGGCGTTAGTGGTGGTGGCGGTAGCGGCAGCAGCGGCGGCGGCGGTGGTGGTGGTGGTTGTGGTGGTGGTGGTGGTAGTAGTAGTAGTAGTAGAACAACAACACTAATAACTCTCGTTTATGTTGCTATTATTTTGGGTGCAAAGTATGATGATGATTGTGGTGGTGTTGTTGTTATTGCTGTTGTTGTTGTTGTTGTTGGTGGTGGTGGTGGTGTTGGTGGTGGTGGTGGTGATGGTAGTGGTGCCGCTGCTACTGCCTCTGCTGCTGCTGCTGGTAGTGATAGAAGTAGAGTTGATGGCAGCTATGTGTGTGTGTGTGGAGGTATTGGCGGTGGTGAATTAGTGATTTTTATTAGTAAGGATATTATTGGTTGTATTAACGATAGTATTGTTGCTAATGATAACGACGACAAATATTACAACTCTCAAAATGGTGACACCGCTGACCATACAACCTTTGCATCTGCTGCCGATCTCACCTTAGAGATTATTGCTTTTGTTGTTGCTTTTATTGCAGTTATCTACTTTGAAAATGACGTCAGTATTGTTTTTACAGCTGGAATTAATGTCGTGATATTGTTTTAGATATCATTGTTATCTCTTACTTCTCCTACTGTTCCTGTCGTTACAGTTATGGCTCCGGCTGCTGCTGCTACTGCTGCTGTTGCTGCTACATCTATTGTTATGACACTTGTGGTTGTGTCAGTTCAAGTGTCACATAACCAATATTAAATCCTGATTGTATAAACAAAGGAATACAGTTGTCAGTATTATTTGGCTTAAATTACCTGGTTTTTAGAAGATAGAGCTGCGGAAAACCAGCATCATTTCATAATTATCATTGGTAAACACACAATGACCAATATCTTTCTTATCAACAAGCTTCATATGCGGAATATACCTGAAATCTCTTCATAACTATGTGGTTTCGAATTCGACATTAATGTGCGTTAACCTACGCAATCAACCACTTTCTGCTGTAAATTTAGGCCGACCAAAGCGTTGTGTTTGAAATTTGCTTTATAGAAACTGTGTGAAAGACGGCGAGCTGGCAGAAACGTTAGCACGCCGGGCGATATGCGTAGCCGTATTTCGTCTGCCGTTACGTTCTGAGTTCAAATACCGCCGAGGTCGACTTTGCCTTTCATCCTTTCGGGGTCGATAAATTAAGTGCCAGTTACGCACTGGGGTCGATGTAATCGACTTAATACCTATCTATGTCCTTGTTTGTCCCCTCTGTGTTTAGCCCCTTGTGGGTATTAAAGAAATAGGTATTTCGTCTGCCGTTACGTTCTGAGTTCAAATTCTGCCGAGGTCGACTTTGCCTTTCATTCTTTCGGGGTTGATAAATTAAGTACCAGTTACTCACTGGAGTTAATATAATCGACTTAAATCATTTGTCTGTCCTTGTTTGTCCTCTCTGTGTTTAGCCCCTTATGGGTAATAAAGAAATAGGTATTTATTTCGTCTGCCGTTACGTTCTGAGTTCAAATTCCGCCGAGGTCGACTTTGCCTTTCATCCTTTCGGGATCGATTAAATAAGTACCAGTTACACACTGGAGTTGATATAATCGACTTAAATCATTTGTCTGTCCTTGTTTGTTCTCTCTGTGTTTAGCCCCTTATGGGTAGTAAAGAAATAGGTATTTCGTCTGCCGTTACGTTCTGGGTTCAAATTCCGCCGAGGTCGACTTTGCCTTTCATTCTTTCGGGGTCAATAAATTAAGTATCAGTTACGCACTGGGGTCGATTTAATCGATTTAATCATTTTGTCTGTCCTTGTTTGTCCTCTCTGTGTTTAGCCCCTTGTGGACAATAAAGAAATAAAAAACTTTGTTCACGTCCTGCTCTTGGATACCAAAAGTAATCTTGCTTGACACCAACGAAGGTAACTTTCAAATTTGTATTCCATAGAAAGAAATTTATCTAAAGTTGTAAATTTGGGAACTAAAAGATCTTTGGAATGTTTGATTTGCGATATTATTCCGGTTACTTATTTCTGAACTCAAATTCCACGGTGGCTTACTTAAGTAGGATACACACAAGAATCTTCCAATAACGAAGTGATAAATAGTGACCAGATCTTACTGCGGACACAATGCTTTTCAAGGAAAGGTAATCCGTCTTAATCATGTAGATGCTTTTTCCTCGTTATAGTACAATCACGCTAAACTTTTTAAAGGAAATATCGACGTTCAAGTTCAAAACATGCATACAGTTTTGAATCCGATATACATGCGTACAAAACAATTCGAATTGTATACAGGAAATGGGGATCCAGAGAGCACTTACAAAATTTCGAAACAAATGCACCTAAAAAGCAATGCATACAGGGTACATGCACATATGCAAAGTACACACATGCATACATGCATACATGCTACGGTCAACATGTAACGCTTACACGTGGAGGAATTTTAAAAATGCCTTTTCGAACATTTTTCTAAACAACTAGAGTCCTTTATTCTAAATTAGTAACTGGTTTATTTCTTCTTTTAGAAATAAAAGAAACTACTTTTACTTAGAAATTTGGCGTTATTCAGACCGGATAATAAAATATACCATGCACCACGTGGAATATTGTTTTTACAATTATGCTTGATAAATATATCAACAGCCCCAACACACCACATAAACGCCAAGAGTACAACTACATCTATAAGTCTTCGAAAAAGACGTATGCACTCTCCTCACTTCGCTTGATCTTTGCATTTAAACCAACATATTCGGTGTTATGAAAAATCCGGAGGCTACGCTTCTATCGACTATGTGAAGTAGGTAAGGGGATACTGAGACGATGTTCACTCGAAATTAACCTATTTTACCTCAAAATAATTTTCAGCAACAAACATCATCCGTTGCAGAAAGAAAATGGCTATTACATATAGCATTTGTTATTCCAGCTTTTATGATGCTAATCGATCTTCGTTAAATACTGAGAATCGAAGGGAATCACTAAACACTCGAATGTATCAAAATTTAGACAATACGAGAGTGCAAACAAGAGACAGTGAGAGAGAGCGAGTGGGTGAGTAGGAGAGAAAGCAAGAGAGGACTATATATTCAAGTTATGCTTATTTTGAAATGATAGTTCATAAGATTAAAAAAGGCCAAGTGTTCTGAAATTAAGAATTATCTACGATATAGCTGCAGAGCACATGCAATAATCTGACGTTAATTGACAATTAACGCCTTTCTATACACAGATGTTATTGCTATTAAAGAAAACCTAGGAGAAACCAGCAGTTCCCATGCTACTAAAATTACTGAACGGAAGCCACCCATTAGAAAGCAAAACTCCAATAAGATATCAACAACCTGCACCACCATAATGGATGGATAACCATGATAAGGAAAATAATGATTTCATACCTCACCAATTAAAACTCATGCAAAGAAGAACAAATCCTGTTCACTCTTGGGGGAAAATCTAATTACTTTAAATCTACAACTCAAGAGTCTGTGTGTAAGGCTTCTTTATTGAACAAAAGATATTCAATTGAACCATTAACAATTATATGTTGGCTTCCAGTCCAGAGGCATTATATTAAGAGATAAGGAAGAAAATCATTACTGTTAAGAAACGATCCTCTCAAGAGTTAGAAAATTATAAGCAGATTATTTGCCTAACCGTTACACACAAGCTTTTCACAAACTGTCACAATCAATTCCTCTAACATAATTGTGAGTCCAATTACAATATGACTGACGAGAAGGCAAGTGGAATGATGGGAGTATGGGGATGTGAGGAACAATTTCTGACCGACAAAACTATTCTCTCCGAAGTTAGAAAATATTGCAGAAACTGTACGACTTGATACTTTTTTGCTTGTTTCTGTCATTTGACTGCGGTTGTGCTGGAGCAACACTATTAGTCGAATAAATCGACCCCAGGACTTATTTTCTGTAAACCTGGTACTTATTATATCGGTCTCCTTTTGCTGTACCTCTAAGTAAATACACCAGCATCGGTTGTCAAGCGATGGTGGGGGGACAAACACAGACACAAACAAACATATACATACATATATACATACATACATACATACATACATATATG
Organism: Octopus sinensis; assembly: GCF_006345805.1. NCBI lineage: Eukaryota > Metazoa > Mollusca > Cephalopoda > Octopoda > Octopodidae > Octopus > Octopus sinensis. The sequence goes on along the minus strand of NC_043000.1, from coordinate 158,083,394 downwards.
CATACGTGCATACATGCATACATACATGCATACATATACATATACATATATATATATATATATATATATATATATATATATATATATATATATATATATATATATTATATATATATATTCGACGCGCTTATTTCAGTTTCCTTGTACCAAATCCACGCACAAGGCTTTGGTTGGCCAGAGGCTATAGTAGAAGACACTTGCCCAAGATGCCACGCAGTGAGACTGAACCCGGAACCGTGTGGTTGGGAAGCAAGCTTCTTACCATACAGCTACTCCTGCACCTATGTAAGAAATCTTTTGAATCTATTCCTTATTGAAAGTAGTTAAAGTCTTGCAATTGGCAAAGGTATCTGCTACATTAGCCACTGACATCGAGACACGCAAAGACTTACGCTCTAAAACTTACTCTTACAACTGAGAACGGAACAGTCATTTCCGATATTATAAATATTTGAAACTAAATAATCCAAGAAAATAATCTTTTTTGTAATTCTATTTATTTTAGCATTAAATTCTTTTATGGTTTATTTTTTACAAAGTTCCAATGTATATAATCTAGAGCCTTGTTGTAGACCTGAAGATCTATTCTAAAACAATTTGCAACGCTGAAACCCAGAGTAGTTTGTTTCAACAATTTCCGCTGTAATAAGAACGGAATTTAGCCACAAGTTTCCGTGTTAGATTCGGTCATGGACGTGGAAAATCAGACCCCTAGTGCCAAAACTTTACATCAACAGTCTCTTCATCCCTACTGTCCCATACAAAGAATACTAAAAAATATGCATTAATTAAAATACGAAAGTGCTAGTAAAATGGGATGAACCAAGAATATCACACCAGACTTCAAGAAACAGAGGTCTTCACATACATGTCAGTATCCCAAAATGCTTTTTCATTACCTGTGCTGATAAGAGTATTTGGGATACTTAACTGGTCTGTAGAATTTACCTCCATACATATAAAATAAAAACACTATAACATCAACTGCAGACTTCTATAGAAGCTCTACCAAACAAGATATGGAGATACAAGATTTACGTCGATGAAGAGAACCTGTGTAATGACGTGTATCTCTCAGACAAAAACTTAACTAAGCAACAAACAAAAATATATTTATAAACCGAGTGCTGTAAATCAAGGAGAACAACACCCGACATAGTGACTGTGAACTCGTTCATAAATGCTCCCTTCCCGACAAACTCTCATACTGCTCCCAAAATGCTAGACTAGCATATGTCAACGAAAATGTTTATGTGAAGAGCTTGGCATACCAAAAGCATGACTACGTATGGTTATATTATCGAAGACTCTTAGATGACACTGGTATCGATAGGAGCTGCAAACGTTTTTTTTTTTTTCCTACTCTTGACAGCTAGAGGCCAAGAAGTTCCAATCCAAGAGCAGGATATTCCTATAAAGTACCTTATAAAACTAGGAAAATGATGAGTATGGGACCCCAAAATGCAACCGAAATTGTCGATTATTTTCGTTTCTGTGAAAGACATCACACATGTGATCAGCAGATGGCCAAACGACCCTACCTACTAATGCAACATGACTGTATCGCTAAGACAATATACAATGTCAAGCAAAATATCGATTGTCATGGAAGAAAAACAGTTAGTTTACCTATTAATGAATACATACATTAACATTAACAAAAGGTATATTGTAATATTCCCATCAAAATTTCTACCGAATGCAAACAGGACGTGACGGATATAGTTGTTTGAGACAGACAAGAAGAAGTATGTCCAAACATAGAGGTCAGCTTCGCTTCTGATGTGAAGATTTCTTCAAAAATCAATGAGAAACTATGATAACTACGGAAATCAGATTCGAAACCTACAACAGCGACATCAATTATGAATTATCATTTATACCAATCGTGGAAGCACTCCGTCGGTTACGACGACGAGGGTTCCGGTTGATCCGAATTAACGGAACAGCCTGCTCGTGAAATTAACGTGTAAGTGGCTGAGCACTCCACAGACACGTGTATCCTTAACGCAGTTCTCGGGGATATTCAGCGTGACACAGAGAGTGACAAGGCCGGCCCTTTGAAATACAGGTACAACAGAAACAGGAAGTAAGAGTGAGAGAAAGTTGTGGTGAAAGAGTACAACAGGGATCACCACCATCCCCTGCCGGAGCTTCGTGGAGCTTTTAAATGTTTTCGCTCAATAAACACTCACAACGCCCGGTCTGGGAATCGAAACCGCGATCCTATGACCGCGAGTCCGCTGCCCTAACCACTGGGCCATTGCGCCTCCACTTTTTATACCAATAATAACTGCTGCACTGTGTTTCAATTGAAAATCTGAATAAATTAGACTTTCAGAAAATGGAATCGACCATCTAATGTGATTAATACAAATACAAGTAACAGGTAGAGCAGGAAAAATATACTAGACTTTTCTGACATTGCTTGTCTCACGTTCCAACAAAGGAGCTTTCAGACAATTAAAGAACAAAACAAATATAGCTGTGCGTGTGTTTATGATACCCGCTGCATAAGATGGTATATGTGGAAGGCGCCGAGCTGGCAGAAACGTTAGCACGCCAGGCGAAACGCGCAGCCGTATTTCGTCTGCCGTTACGTTCTGAGTTCAAATTCCGCCGAGGTCGACTTTGCCTTTCATCCTTTCGGGGTCGATTAAATAAGTACCAGTTACGCACTGGAGTTGATATAATCGACTTAAATCATTTGTCTGTCCTTGTTTGTCCTCTCTGTGTTTAGCCCCTTGTGGATAGTAAAGAAATAGGTATTTCGTCTGCCGTTACGTTCTGAGTTCAAATTCCGCCGAGGTCGACTTTGCCTTTCATCCTTTCGGGGTCGATAGATTAAGTACCAGTTACGCACTGGGGGCGATGTAACCGACGTAATCCGTTTGTCTGTCCTTGTTTGTCCCCTCTGTGTTTAGCCTCTTGTGGGCAGTAAAGAAATATAAGATGTTATGCGTGTAAGGGACATACTACACACACACACACACACGCACACACACACACAAATATGTATAGGCATATATAGTAATCTTTTAACATATACATACACACAAAAGACATGCACACACACACACACACACATACGCACGGAAAATGCACATAATATATTTGGTTATGCAAATGTACTCTTATTTTACCTCCCCCAGTGACTCCTTGCCAATTTCAAGTTTATCTAACATCTTAAACAGTTGTATAGTCTACTCACACGCACACAGATATTTAATTATATCTGCATGGAGGCAACTATGCGCCATGTGTTTTCTATGCAAGTGATCGTGTGTAGCAGGCAGGATTGAGACACTACCAATGTTTATGTATACTACGCTTTCGACGTCACACGACGCCATAATCTTTTATCATCTTTACGACCTCTCTATCATATTTTGCAACTTCACTCGATGCTATACAGTTGGAATAAACATTCAGTGTTATGTTTATCAACATTAAGGTGTTTAATCCACGCATCGTAATTATGTCCAACTGACCCGAATACACACACACGAGTCCGTCCAGTTCTAATGTATAAACTATCTCATTTTTTACTACAACTAACCACGTGAAAATTTGTTCTGAACTTTTCACTATATGTGTGTATTCTTGTACATTTGTGTGTGCATGTGTGTGTCTACACAGAAATACGCACGCACACACACAGACACACACAGACACACACACAAACACACATATATATGTATGTATATAATAATGTATATTGCCATTTAAACATGGTTGCCCCCTACCAGCCGATGTTTGTTTTTTAACCCAAAAACGATGCTTCTTCAAGCTGATTATAATCAGCTCGAATAATTATTCGATGCAATCTGCATCCGATATATAATGCAAATAGGGGAGTGAAGCCCTACCATCTTTCAGCCAGGAGACCATCAGACCGTATGGATTCGATCTCTTTGTGGTCAATCTCGGTGGTGGATACGCGCCCGCTGGAGATAGCGGGAGGTTTTCTGACAAATTCTTGCTTAGTAAAAAGCGAAACGATCCGTTACATGACGGGAACAGTGAAGTTTGGGGGTGAAAGTTTGATGATTCAAGAAGGTTGGTTAAAATTGACGATAACTTGAATAATGCCGAATACATCTAGTTGCTGAAGGACAATTTGATACTAGACTTGGATGGGGGTGAGTTTTTTCAGCATGACGGAGCTCCATGCCACAGCATGGTGTTACCGTATTAAAAGTTTGGCTAGCTCAGGGCCCTGGCTTAAGTATCATCGAACAAATGTCGTCAGAACTAAAGAGAAGAGTTCTTCAGTAAATCCACCCAATCTTGAAGAGTTATGAGAGGTCAGCCACAGAGAATGGCATCTGATACTTGTGAAGACGGTGAGATATTTGAACGCATCTCTTCACAGGTGCATTGAAGCAATTATTCCAGCTAAGGGAAGCCACACAAAATATTAGTAACGTACAGTAACTTCTTGGGATGAACATTATGTAATAAATTTTCATTATAGAGATTTTTTCGTTTCAAAATGGATTGGTTTATGTGTGGTGACCGAAAACTTTTGCTCATTTGGTGATCATTTCGTATCTTCCTCTGTCATTCTAGATCCCTACTACAAAATATAATGATTAAGTATGGACATGACTCCAACAGTTCCAGTGTTTCATCTATAAAAATGGCAATGCGAAACATCCACTTATAAGTTGGCAATTAGTAGAAATTTACAATAGTTTAAAGTCGTCTAAAATTTTACACGGTACTATATATATGTACGCCTGTATGTTTGTAGGTATCAACACACATACACCACCTTCGCATATTTACATCACTTACGCCATATTTTATTTAACGAAAATGGGAGATTGGCACTTAAAACCATAAGTAAATTCTTGCTTAGAAATTTACAAAGAAACCGGTACATAAACATGCGTGTGTGCGTATCATCAATATTTACACACTTTGGCCAACGTGTGTGAAGCATAATTCAATAACATCATCTGCATGATGTGGAAAATATTCCATCAGCATTGCCCAAATGATGTTGGCATCACCTTTAAGGTACATCCAAGGCTTGGGCCCCGTGCCATCCGCCAAAACAAAAATCGCACTCTCATCTCATAACAACAATACGGCACAATTATTTCACCTCAATTGGCCCCGCTCTCTTTAACATTACACCAAAACACATTAAAAGAGAAACTGACCCTATAGGGTTCAAGAAGTCTTTGGACAGATTCCTTCAAGAAATCCCGGATAAACCCCCTACACCCGGATATGTCTCTGTAAACAATAACTCTCTACTTGAGTGGGCCATAGTGCCCAAATTCTGACTTGAAAGACTTCACCAGGTGGTGCTATTAAGTTAGACATGGCCTGGACCAATAATGGCCGAAACCTATCAAAGTATCAAAGTATCAAAGTATATATATATATATATATATGTATATACATGTATACATATATATATATATATAATAAATATTAGGGAATAAATCCAAATTTACAGGGAAAAAATCAGATTTATGATTAAATCGATTTTATAGTAAAATATTATAAAATATTATTCGAGACAAAACCACTATTTTGCAAAACAAACAAGGAAAGACTTAATCAATACATAAAATTAATAAATAGTCAAAAAAACCGCCACTACAATCGTTTCTTGTCTTGATCGACAATCTTCAGGTGGACTTCCAATAATTCAGTGTCAAATTTGACACTGAATTATTGGAAGTCCACCTGAAGATTGTCGATCAAGACAAGAAACGATTGTAGTGGCGGTTTTTTTGACTATTTATTAAATTTTATGTATTGATTAAGTCTTTCCTTGTTTGTTTTGCAAAATAGTGGTTTTGTCTCGAATAATATTTTATATATATATATATATATATATATAATATATATATATATATATGTATATGTATATATGAATATATGTATATATATATGTGTATTATATATGTATATATGTATATATATATATGAGTGTATACACATATACATATATATATATATATGTATAAATATATATATATATATATATATACATATATATATATTATATATATATATATATACATATATATATATATATTATATATATATATATATAATATATATATATATATATATATATGTATATATATATATGAGTGTATACACATATACATATATATATATGTTTCTGTGAGTGTGTGATTGCCACCGCGCGGTGTGTATGCATATATATATATATATGTATATACATGTATACATACATATATGTATGCATATATATATGTATGTGTATAGATATGTGTATATATATATATAAACATATATTAGTATGTATGGACTGATGTTTGTGTGTTCGTGTGTACGGATAAGTTATTTTGTTTATGCAATGTGATATATAAAGACGCCGTGTTAACATTAATTTCTCCACCTTAGCTAGTTCCTCGTGACAGAGATATCACCATAGCAACACTGATACCACAGATGGCTTCATTTTTTTTATGTTACCGTACTCGTTTCTCCTACTCTTATGTATATCTGTTGAGTCGTGTATGAACGTATATGTGAAAGCACCTCTCTTTATTTCAGTATGTTGCTATTACTGTAAAGACATATTAGCGTATCTAATATGTTTGCATATATACATAAATATATTCGTGAGAGAGGTTGCAGTCTCGCTTTCTCTCTTTCACTCTCCCCCCTCTCTCTCTCCCCTTCTCCATCTCTCTCTCTCTCTCTCTCTCCATCTCTTTCTACATATATACATATATACATATATACTTATATGTATGTATATTTGCCAATAATATTATCACCATAGTAATATTGATATCTTCACAGCTATGTTCTAACAAGTCTTGCAACATTAATATCATTACAATTACATTCGCATCTTTAATATTTCCAACATCAACATTTAAATCACGATATCATTTTTTGATATCCTTATTATTTCTATTGATTAACACTCTGGCAACATTACGAATTACAATTACATGTACAGCTTTCATATAGCTGTCATGACTGAGGAATTACATTATAGTATATTCTTTACTCTTTTACTTGTTTCAGTCATTTGACTGCGGCCATGCTGGAGCACCGCCTTTAGTCGAGCAAATCGACCCCGGGACTTATTCTTTGTATGCCCAGTACTTATTATATTGGTCTCTTTTGTCGAACCGCTAAGCAACGGGGACGTAAACACACCAGCATCGGTTGTCAAGCAATGCCAGGGGGACAAACACAGACACACAAACACACACACACACACATATATATATATATATATACGTATATACGACAGGCTTCTTTCAGTTTCCATCTACCTAATCCACTCACAAGGCATTGGTCGGCCCGGGGCTATAGCAGAAGACACTTGCCCAAGATGCCACGCAGTGGGACTGAACCCGGAACCATGTGGTTGGTTAGCAAGCTGCTTACCACACAGCCACTCCTATATAATGATATGACGTTCCCGACTGCGTTTTTGTGTTTGACATCACTGCTCCTCGAATCAATCACTCGGTGCAATAATATTACATAAAGTATACATTGTTATATACTATAGTGTTAGTGATAAATCCCAAGAAATCTTAGATTGTGCCTTGTATGAAGTTATAGTTTGAAAATGTTTATTCCACCTCAAATGCTGATGCGTTTGTAAAGGAGAAGTTTTAAGCAATTTCCATCTCCCATGTCCAAAAAAGCATAGAAAAAAATGATGATTATTCTTAGTACTTTTAAGCGAGATCTTCCCCTATATTGTGAAGGTTCCTTAACTGTCGATTTCCCGGGCTAATTTTTATTCTGAATAAATCCGGTAGTCTTGTTTTATCTTGCTTTTATTTATACCAGTTATGCCCTTAGCAGTATACGAACAATTTATAATAACATCCCATTTCTCATCTCCTGTAAAAATACGCCATGTAATTCTTACTGTCAAAAGAAAACAGTATGTGTAATATCTTTGTAACATCTATGTTAGTTTTACATCATTGATAATCATTATATTTATTTCTAATACCACCGAGAAAAGCAAGGAAAACATGTTTTCATGTCAACATTCAGTATCTCTAGAGTACAAGGTGGAGAGCTGGCAGAATAGTTAGCATGCCTAGAAAAATACATAGCGACGTTTCGTTCGTCCTTACGTCCTGAGTACAAATTCCACGAGGCCGACTTTGACATTCCATTTCTCAGACCAATAAAATAAGTATGAATTGAGCTCTGGGGTTGACATAATCGACTATAACTCTCCCCTTAAATCGTTGGCCTTGTGCCAAAATTTGAAACCAGTATTTCTGCAGTATTCTTGGTGTAATGACTATTGCAAGCATAATCGTTAGAGCATCCGAAAAACCGCTCCGCAGTATTTATTTCGACTCTATACATCCTGAGTTCAAATCTCACCCACATGACTGGTACTTCATTTTATCGATCCTTTTCCAAGCCGATAGAATATATAAAGTATCAGATTGCTGGGATTGTGGCGAAATTTGAAACAATGAGCTCTCTATTGAGGCTGTCAGAATATCAATATTGGTAGATCGTCAAACAAAATGGACTACTGCAACTTGTTATATCTACATAACAAGTTGCATTCAAATTTTGGGATGGATACGATATTTCCTCCAGTATTATCGACAACACCCCACTATATGAGTGGCGTTATTAAAGAAGTGTTGGTAGATCGCCTTTGTTTTTATATAATGATATCTACTTAAATTTTGAGTTCAGATTTCCAATCGTATTGAAGCTAAATTACGACCCCAAATTATTTCAGATTTATAAGTAGTAGTCCAGTGTTGCATTCGACTATACATCACTTCCGAAATATGTAGTGTTAGATGGTCTAATTTTGACAAGTTTACCAAAATTATTCAATTACGATGCAATACTTTGCATTTGTGCAGCTGAAAAAATAACAGGTAATTGCATGGCCTGACGCAAAGAATAGCAATATGTGCCACCCTGCAAACTATAAATCGATCGGTCTCACACTTAACACCACAAAACTAAAGACAAAAATTATTGAGCCATTCCTTACGATATTGCGAATCACGATTTCTCCTCCGCCGCCACTAACATAGCATCCATAGTCTTTGATATCCTCATTATCGATCCCCAATATTCATACCTAGGTAAGATTTTTCTGCGAAATCAAAGTGTTTGATCTTCATCAGTAATGAATCTCAATGTATAAAGCACGAAAATGTTATACACCACCTTTCCACTAACAGCTTCTTCCGTCTCTCATCCATTGAAGAATAAAGTTTCCACAGCCCGCCATGACGGATCCACATCTGATTTACAGGCTACTAACTCTAGTGTCCTTGATGCTTTGATTGCGTTTCCGATATGCTTTCTCTTGATCATCAATCACCTTCGTGTTGTGATTGTAAGAACAGTCACTCATATGCAGACGATATCATGCATTGACCTAACGAATCTTCAACACGCAGATCTCATCTATAGAACATCTTACTCCAAAAGTATAAAATTCCGTTCAACAGACACTTTGAAGATATTCTCTAATGAGAATATAATAACTTTGATTCCTTCAGCAGCCAAAACGCATAATCATGGCACATATCAAAAAGTTACTTTCTACTTTTTGGCAATACATAAAGATCGAAGTATTTACAAACTACAGATCTCTCAATCTTTAGGAGTACTATCGAACAACTATTTCCAAAATCTAGACACCCGTTTTGGGGCCAGAAAATACTTTGATTCTAGTGGGCCATGACAAAATATTATACCACTTCTAGAAGATGGCCTTTCTAAATACATACATATCGTAAACTGTATCACAAAAATCCATCCAGCTGAATAAAACGCAACTCAGTCATCAACTCAATTCAAAATTACGAGATACAACGCTCTCCCTTTCTCTTTCTCTCTTTTGCTTTCTGTGTGTGTGTGTGTGTGTGTGTGTGTGTATGCATGTGTGTGTGTGTGCGTGCGTTTACTCTATGTCTGCTGAAACAACATCTGAAATAAACGAGATAATTACATACCATAATAACTCATTCCACCCAATATATCCACGGCTCGTCATCTCAACGCTGTCTCCCGACCATATGCTTAGGAAGATATCTACCATCTACAACCATTTTCTGGTCCACGTTCTACAGCAGTCATCATCGAAGCTGGACATTCACCATCTTAATACGACAGTCTCAGGCAACCTACTATAATGACTTCCTCCTAAATAAATAATAGCAAACAAATACCATGCAATACAAAGAGATATTTATCTCGATCCTCTTAGCAATAAGCTATTTCACATCTACTTACATTGAAATGAATACTTAAATGTCCTACAATACTTAAGCTGTTGTATTACAACTTTTGAATGTCTTCACCTGCAGTAGCTTTTTGACGTCGAACAGAAATTGTTTATACGTTCAGAAATATATAATTAAATGGTAGCAACCCACATTGCAGTTTCCCTTTTGATATCAGTTCCACAATTTTACATCCGTCTGGTAAATTTTCAAATGAATAAAACAATATCTGATTAATCTTAAACGGCATCAAATTACCCCTGATATTTTTACATTCATGGCAAAATAAAGCGATGTTTTCTGTTATATTCCAGCTTATTACGTACAGTAGAGAAGGGATTTGCAGAACTGAGGAACAGTTGGGGCAGAAAATTGAACGTGCGAGGTGCATTTCAGAAAGTGTCAGACTTCTATTAAAGGACGCATTCATATCTGTCCTAAATTATAGTAATATTAGTATATCATTGATATACGCCAAATCAAATGAACTGTAGACATTTTTATTCTAGATTGAAGTAAACGGTTTTTAACAGCACTTGGAACACACTCTACTAAACACAGTTGGTCACAGTTGACTACTTTGCACAATGTAGTCGAGACATGAACACAATGTGCAGGCTTGCTATGCAATAATATTTTGTGCTACGCACTTCAAAGACGCGGAAGAACTTTATGAAATGCCCCAGAATGAATTAAGTTGTATGAGCCGCGCATCTGTTTTTTTTTTCGCTGCAAAGAAGAGGGATTAAAACATGATGAGTGGTGTGAGACAAAGAGGGACATCACAATATCAGAGCTAGATGAGAAAATTCTCGATAAAGACCGTCCTGTTTTTATGAAGAAAATAATCGTAGAATTTGGAGTTAGTGTGGAAATTATACACAAAATTATCCATAAAGATCTGAATTTGCACAAAATTCGTGAAAAATTCCCCCAAGGGTCTTCAGTGATGGAGGGAAAGAAAGATGCTTTGGTGTCGGCTGGTTGAGTTCTTTACCTCCAATCTAAGAATACTTAAATCACCTATAATGAAAGCTGGATCTACTGTTATGGTTCAGAGATAATAGAGTGTCCGATGGAACAATCGTGGTTTTTTTGCAGATCGAAGAGGGCAAGGCAAATCAAGTTCACCGGAAAGCTCATGACTATCCCCTTTTCCGACAGCAAAGTATAATCTACATTCACTGGCCTTCCTCCTGCTAGAAGTGCTGCAGAGAGTACTTCGTGGAGGTTTTAATTTAGTTTTAAAACGATTTCGTCGCAAAATGTCAGAGCTCTTCTATCCGCATCGGCGGCAGCTACACCAGGACAATGCATCACTCCACATTTTCATTCTGATCGCCAACTACATGACAGGGCTGGGCATAAAATCTTTTCCTTGCATTGCCTACAGTCCAGACATTACTCCATGTGACTTATGTGTGTTCTACAAACTGAAGGAGAACCTCAGTGTCAGTCATTTTGAAGACACTGAGAAGTTGAAGGAGTCTGTTACAAGGGTCCTGGACACCTTTAGATTAGAGGACTTCCATGGAGCCTCCACGAAGTGAGTGAAACGCTACAAGTGCATTTAAATTAGAGAGTCCTCTTTGAAAGACATTAGAGCTTTGTACTTTTTGAAATGAATAAATGTCTCTCTAAGAAGTCTCAAAACTTCTGGAATGGGCCTCTTGTAAGTCTCAAGTTTCGGATAATCTTTACTCAATACTATTTGTCTGCTAAACAAAGGCGGAGAGCTGACAGAATCGTTAGCACGCCCGGCGAAATGCTTTGTGGTATTTCGTCCGCCGCTGCGTTCTGAGTTCAAATTCCGCCGAGGTCGACTTTGCCTTTCATCCTTTCGGGGTCGATAAATTAAGTACCAGTTACACACTGGGGTCGTTGTAATCGACTTAATTCGTTTGCCTGTCTTTGTTTGTCCCCTCTATGTTTAGCCCCTTGTGGGTAATAAGAAAACATATTTCTCTACTAAACCACTGGTAACCATATTTGATCGACCTCATGTAAATAAATGGTAAAGTCTTTAACTTCTTTTTTGAGGCTTTAATCAGAAATATAGGCAATTTATAGCGTAACATATCGTATTCATTGTGCAAGTATTATAACTACCTCAATACCCTCAGTTTTACCGTATTTTCCTAATGCTGACGAGAAAAGCACCTACGTCACCTAATTTAATTTCTTCGGCTTTATAAATCTCATGCATTCATATAAATGTACGAAATCAATATTTAGCAACATATGGAGATATTGAAATAGACTTTTAAACAGTTTAACGACCAAGAATGATGTCTGAATATTTTATAAATACATAAATGGTTCAAATCTTTTAAAAGCTGGATATCAAAGCTACACTAACAAGACTATCAATCATAAATTGCCGTATCTAATTGAGCGTATATATATAGATGTTGTACAGTTTAAGCCTTTCATTAGTGCTCATGACTGCAAACACATACGTATTTTAAACTAACAGAATTGAACAGAGAGCTATGATTATTTATAGCTGTAGTTTGTATACCGTCTTATTAAGATTTATGTATTCGACATTTGAAGGACATTGAATATGGTGTTTGGCAGTTCGTTGACGACTCTGTACGCTTAGATATTTTGCTGCTGCAGACTATCTATTTCTCTACTGATATCTCTCTCTCTCTCTCTCTCTCTCTCTCTCTCTCTCTCTCTCTCTCTCTCTCTCTTTATAAATATATATTGTTTATATGTCAGAGAGAGGGAGTGGGAGAGAAGCCGTTTCCAGATGTTATACCTGGTTTATGTAGTGTTTGAAGCAGCGTCGTCTGGCGATTGCAGCTTTAGTGCATAAGATCTGCTGATCTGTGTGCATATGCATATATGTGTGTATGTGTGTGTATGTGTGTGTGTATCTGTGTGTGTGCGGATATGTATGCATCTGTGTATGTACGTGTGTATGTATAATAAATAATATATATATAATATATATATATATATATGTACATATATATATTATATAGATATATATGTATGTATATATATAAATATATATTATATATATATTATATATATATATAATATATATATATTATTATATATATATATATATATATGTATGTATAGATGTATGTATGTATTTATATGCATATATAGGTACATGACGTCACTAACTGCAAAAAACATGAAATGCATAGACAAAGAATTAAATACGCAAACAACGAGAGAAAAATGGAAAGCAATTGAACACAGAGAAAGAGAAGTAAACACAGTCAAACATGCATCTGTGTATATCGAAAGTAAATGACGGAGAGCTGGATAGATACGTATAGACATACACACATGATCTATGAAATGCATACGCGAAATAACGTTGTCAACTTTAAAGTAAGACTGGTGATTGTTATCTACAGTTATCAAAAATATCTGCAGAAAATCTTTGTGAATGCTAAAACATTTGTACTGTTTACTAACTCAGAACGTATTAATAGAAAATGAAAGATGTCTATAATGAGCATACGTAGTTGTTTATCCTATGTACAGTAAGCAGCATCAATCACCGAAACATTCAGATATCCACTAAGAATTAATTCAACATTAAATGGATTACACTTATAATTGTATGTCTTTTCCAAATGCAATAAAGTAGCATGTGAGATGTTTACAATCAGAAATCAAATCAATGTAGAAATTTCGTTTCACTATGAAATTGCCACTTGTAACACTTTCATCAATATAATAAAGATGTAGTCAAAACTTTCTAAAGTAATTTAATTGATGATGACAGTCGTTTGCCGTGCCCTGATTTAGTGCAACGACCGTCATTATAGAATAAGTTCCAGTGAAATATAATTGCTAGTTTCCTTTTTTATTTTAAGATATGTCTGTTATTATATTTATATTATTCTTTATTTCGTAGAACCTAGATATTTCTTCTTTAATTTTCTTTATGCCTTTAACACTCCAATGAGGAGTATAGGCCACTTATAGTTGAATTCCATGTTGCATAATTTTTGGCTTCTGTATTTATACTCTGCCATGAATGTCCCCCTTTCTCTAGTTCCTTTTGTGTTGATCGCCGTCACGAGATCTTAATGCTACCTCTCCTTCTATATCCATCCGGTTTCCACTGTAAATCACTTTTCGCTACATTTGGTGTGTCTTTTCTAATTGTGCTACCAATCCACTTCCACTTTTTCTTAAATATTTGCCCCCTAATCGAAACTTTATTTGTTCTTTGCCATAGCCCCTTATTGCTTATGTGTTCGGGCCATCTAATTTTAAGTATACTACGCAAGCATCAGTTGATGAACGATTGTATTTGCTTATTTGACTTAACTGATGTTCGCCATGTCTTAGCCCCATACAATAACAACCTAGATATTTATTCTTTAAATATTTTATAGTAAGATACATAGACAAAATGGTTCATAATCATAACTTCCGAACAAAACTGAACCTTTGCGGCGATTTAACTAAGGCATATTGAAGGTAAATGTTTTTATTTGTTTCTTCATATCTGATTGGCTGTGTTAAGCCCATTTCTGTGAATTTACCAAGCATAAGTTGCTGCTGCACTATGATTGGTGAATTATTTCCTGTCGGCATATACGACTAATGGAGCTGTAGGGTGCTATTAGGAGGCACATATATTTCGCTGTGATATAAGTCAATACCTGCTATGAGAACAAATATACTGATATAACTTGGTACAAGACTCTTTATTTGGAATATTATAATTTTGAGTCTTCTTGTTATAAGATCTTCTTTCATATTTTATATATTTCTTATTCACTTGAAAGATTTGACGGCGATTCTCATCCTTTTCCTTTTAATCTCTATTCTAGCATTCAAATGAACAGTGATAAACCTCCACGGCATTCTATTTCGTCATAACTATATTATTTTACTTCTTAAATTTTTACTATTCTTACTCTGTTTCTATAGATATCATTCTGTTTAGATAATTTTTTCTATGTCGATAAATGTTTATTGTTGATAGATTTAAGTCATTGTTATTTTTTTATTGTCGTAACTTTCATTGTCGGTATTGTCGTATAGACTCTAGCATTCATATATTTTTCGTATGAATTTACTTGAAATTTGAATGAAAACATTCTTTGATTCTAATACCTTACATATCTAGACATTTTTGCAACAGCATCACCTGATGCAGTTTCAGTTTTTATCTTATTTCGTAGATCTTTTACTTAAACATCTCTTCTCTTCTGAATCAAAATGTATTGTAAATGTTTCCTTCGAGGAAATATTTCTTTCAGTTTTCGTTTGTAGTTTTCTTTCTCATTGATGACAGCTTATTTTCGGAATAAACTTGGGAAAGAGCCAGCAACGGAAATAATAACTTATGAAGTTATGAACGCAGGTGGAGACTAAGTGACAGAAATCCTAAAGCAGCAATATAATTTCAACTACGTAAAAAAATATGGTGGAAAATGTTAGTGAACCCAATTCTAGTGATAAGAAAATTGGTAGGGTACTAAGAAATACAACGCAATAAGTTTGGCAAAAAACGCAAGGAGCATAATTGTATCATGTTATGTATCGTTTCCTATAAAATTGCTTTGGACATTATATTACACAGACAATAACAGAATGTTTTAAAAGAAACTTTGCTTGGCTTGAACTAGATTTGACGTACGAAAGTATTATCCATTATTATTTCAGTTGAAACGACGCCAATTACTTGTTCACGGAAAGAGAGACATTTGATGATAGTACGCAACAATTTAATCACAGGTAAGTTCTATCGACTTCATTCACACGAAAGACGAAGTCACCTCCAAAATTTATTTATATAAGATAGTGCACAGAATAAATGTATCAATACGTGAGCAATTAAGTTGTCACCTCATGTTTTATAATTCAGCTGTCCTTAAATCACACAATATTCCCTTCACAAATAAAAAGCACAAAATAATGTGGTCTTTGATAAAATAAAAAAAACATTTCGGAAATACACGAACTTCTCCGAATAGACATATTTTGATGAAAGATCTACCTAATAACCTAAGTTAAACAGAAGATTAAATGTTCATGTATAACAAATAATTTCTGAATGATTCTTGCGTGCATTTTTATTATATAGTATTCATTTACAATAAATTTATCGAAGAGATTATCAAATAAAATTAAATCGACACCAGTATATTACATTTGCATAAAAATTCATAAGGAAATGTGAATTTCAATAGGATTCCTTCAAATGAAGCGAGATAAAACGCGCTAAATACAGCAACACAATCTCAGAATTTGCTTTTAGGCTGAAATACACGTATTTCCGGCAAAAAAAATTATTTCTTACAATTAAAATGAAATAGTAAGTCTGAGACAGAGAACAATAGCATGTTGAAAGGTTCATCACATTTTAAACGCTTAAGCTCACCTGGATTTAAGATATTTATACGAAAGTATTTAAGAAGGTTATACTTGAGTGTACGGACGGGCACACTCATACACACCAGTGCATAAACACACGTGTGAGCATAGAGATGTGAACACACCTCAAAATAAAAATACATGAGCACAAAAGCATACAAACAAACATATATATATGAAGTTAATCTAAACATGAAAACACAAAGAGAAACCACAACAACGCGAGGACGTGGAACAAGTATAGTGTTATTGGACACTCGGGAAAGGAAAGAAAGAAGGAGGATTCAACGTTTTGAGCGGAGCTCTTCTTCAGAAGCATAGGAAAAGGAAAGATCCAAGGACGGAAGACGGAGGGAAAAAAACGCCAACGATACAGACGCTGTCACATCATACACACACACACACACACATATATATATATATATATATATATATATATATATATATATATATATATATATATATATATATATATATATATAATAAATATTAGGGAATAAATCCAAATTTACAGGGAAAAAATCAGATTTAGGATTAAATCCAATTTTATAGTAAAATATTATAAAATATTATTAGAGACAAAACCACTATTTTGCAAAACAAACAAGGAAAGTCTTTCCTTGTTTGTTTTGCAAAATAGTGGTTTTGTCTCTAATAATATTTTATATATATATATATATATATATAATATATATATATATATATATATATATATACATATATATATATGCATACATACGAGTAGGTGAATAAACTAGGACTCAATAAAATCAGTGGAACTCAGACTCACGTTTTCAGCGAACTCAACATTACATTACTTCAATATTTGTAAGCACAGAACGTATCCACATCCTCATGTTTATACTGTCACAGACCCGGAATGAACAGTATGCGTGTGTGTGTGTGTGTGTGTGTGTGTGTGTCTTGCCTATTTGCGAACTTGCGTGTGTGTGTGTGAAGATATTATATTACACACACAGACACCCACACATATATATATATACATACCACATGTGTGTATGCGTGTGTGAACGGTAGATAGATAGATTGTACAAAAATAATATTGTTACAGGAATCGATTCGTATTGTTTATTTATTCACACATGTCGTGGGAATTCTTTCTGCTCTTTACATTCCCATATAATACAAATTGTTCTGAAATTTTTGCACGTCTGCAGCAGCGTGAAAAGTCTACGACTGGCGTGTTAGGATTCCTACAATTCAGTTCAAAGAGTTAGGACATATTAAAGAGAAATTCGTACGTTCGATATATTTGATTGAGCTTCTGAAGACAGGCTATCCATATTCACATGTGTTTATAATCCTGTGACAAAAAGATAACCATCACACTGTAGGCGATTTCATTATGTTTGTTTCTATAGTCTCCACGGAATAATCCAGAACAGTTGGAAGCCATTTTGAAGGGTAGATTACTCAATCCTTACAGACGACGACGTCTCAAAGAAGATGGCAACAAAGATAGAAAATCTTCAAAGGAATACACAAAGCATTTCCAGTGGACATCCGCAGGGGGAATTATTGGTTACAGCATCTATACACGAGTTTGTCTACATATGCTGTAACCATCAATTTGCAATATAGAAATTAATTTTCACACAGATTTTGTTTGTAGTATTAATGATAATAGAGAGATGTTGATAATATTTCGTGACTACAGCTGTATCGAAGGACTGAGAACACGTAAATGAAATTTTGTTGGGAGCTAATTAGACGTTGCAAATTACTAAAATGGACAAAGCCACTGGTAATTTTATAATGGGGAAATTATCAATATATGTGAGAAAGAAACAACCTCTTATATAAAAGTATGACTGAATGTCACATTGATAGAGGTGAACATCTTGGAGAGCGTCGCTTTGACAGTAGTTAACAATGACCGGTCACCATTTTCCTATTCACCCTATTCAAGATCCCATTTTCCATATTGAATGACTTCCGCAATTACGGTTAATCAATCTCAGATTGAATAATCGACTTGATTTCTTCTTCAGAACTAATGAGCAAACGCATGCTGTTCGCCGAAGAATTGTGCTGGAAGTGGCACCTTGGGTAACAATGTCTAAACAAAATTAGGAAATTAGGGTTTAGTGAAGTTTTCCAATATCAAGCCTTTCTTAAATTCTATAATATATATTTTCGTTATTATTTTAAGGAATAGTTGCCTATTATGGATTTCAGGTAATGCATACACAATGAAAAACAGCAGCCTGTTTTATACCGCTCTCAACCGAAGTCAAGTTTCTATGATCGGACTGCAGATTCTGCGCATGCATAAACAAATAACCTCTCATTCAAATTTCTATTTCATAAACATTTGCCTGTCCGAACATACTTGCAACGTCAATTACTATTTATGTGAGGTGTAAGCCATTCAAAAGTCGTAATTGTCTTTTATCTTACACATCATCATCAATGGTATCTGTTTCCTTCTGGTTACTTTAATACTAATAATATTTTGTTTTAAGCATTTTCACCTACTAACAATGTTTTCAGTTGAAACCTTTCCCGCTGCAGGATTAGCTCTTATTATTACAGTTAATGCTTCGTTGTCTATTTTTTAAGTTAATATTCTTCATTTATTCATTATTTTTAAAAATAATAAATGCACATTGTGTTTACCAGTGATTTGCAATATTTTATTTGTAGCTGTATGATTCAAATTTAAAATTTTTAACTTTTGTATGATTTGCTGGCATTCTATTAAGAATTAATATTTCATTGCTTTAAAAACGGTAAATACACCTTTACAAATTCATTTCAGCTTAAGTAATACTAAGATTACATTGCCATTAAATGTATACATATCACGCAGCTTCGCTTCATTTTCATTTTGCATGTAACAAATTTTAAAGGATGAAAATACTGTGAATGAGATGAGCGTAAATTTTCACTACGCGTAAACATACACAGAATAATGGAATACTAATAGTATTAAAAATGCAATGAAATACACACATTAATGAAACACACACACACACACACACACACACACACACACACATATATATATACATATATATATATGTATTAGTGGCTTCGTAGGTGCAGGAGTAGCTTGCTTACTGCGCATGCGTTAGTCAGTTACCACCACACTGGTATTGTCAAGATGTTGCTTTCGTGTTCTTGAACGTTGAAGGCGCGACTGTAAGGTTGGCATGTTTTCTTGGGGAGGGGGGACTTAGCGGGATTTTGTTATTTTATATGGTTTTTCTTTTCGCAAATAAGAAACCCTCGCTGAGTCCCGCTCTAAGTGAATCACTTAGTGATGAGAATTGTTGATTTGGGGGCGTGTCTCACCTCCAAAAAATAGTTGTGAAATTCGTGGAATTTTACCAAAAGTTGTGAAATTTTACCAAAAATTTTGAAATTTGTGGATTTTACCAAAACGTTGAGAAATTCGTGGAATTATACCAATTTGTGGAGCACTGTTCCTGCTGGGGGATTACCCTAGGCCAGGAGTACTGACCTAGAAATTTTTTCTTCGAACTTTTTTTAACTTGTGTTTGACTTTTTGGGGACTTAAAAACATAGCAAAGAAAGCTAATAAGGCGTTGGAGTGGGACATTGCTCCACCCAAAATTGGATAAAAAGTCATGAGGAGAGGATGGTGGTGCTGCGGGAATACTCCAAGTCGCTCGACACCATCACCCTCTTCAAAAATATTGATATAGAGAGAGGGTTGGCGGAATACATGCCAACTATAAAATTTATTTCCAGGGGTGTCAAATATGCGATGGTGTGACTGCTATTTGAAAACCCTGAAGAAGATCGCAGTTTTGCGAATCAGCCCTTAGAGGGCGAAGAGATATTGTTTGTTCCCACGTATTGTGGGAAGGAGTTGACAAGGGCTTGGGTCTGTAGGTTGCCACCCATGATAGAACCCGAGTTGCTAGAAGACACTATCCGCCGGGGTCTGGTTGGCAGCAGAGCCAAGATCCTCGATGTCAAAATTTTGCCTGCGGCTGATTGTGTTGGGTCAGAAGTGGTTTCGACCCTGTGGAGCCAATCAGCCAAGAATCTGGTGTTTGCAGATTTTCTTAAAATGGTCGGTTGTAGATATCCAGTGATTCTTGATTGACGCCCTCCCCCAAGTGTCGCCTACGTCTGGAACCAGGTCACATTAAAAAGAACTGTCTTGGAACAGTTAGTTATGGAAGAACTCTCACCTCCTCCTTCGGAGGGAGAGATGGAGGCAATGGAGACCTCCCCGAAAAAAAGGGAAAAAAGAGGAAGGGGGGCAACAATGGTTGCCCACCGAAGGACCCCAAGGCTGCGGGAGGGAGGGAAGATCCTCCGGTTAAAGCGGAGGAACTACACCCTCTCGTAGCAAAGGGGAGACGAAAGAAGAAAAACGGGGCAGTGCCGGCGGTTAATTCACTGCCGGCATGTTCCGAAGCCCCATTGGGGGAAATTGTGCCACCGACAGTAGAAGTTGTTGTCTCGACCCATATGATGGAGGAATGTTTCGTCTTCTTCAACAGGGGAGAGGCGGTGGGAAAGTTTACGAAAAGGTTTGCCAGTGGAGGAGACATAAACTGCATTAAAGATCCTGGATGGCCTCTGCAGATAGCTGTGGAGGTCATCTCAGACACGGATTTTTTCAAGGTAATAAACTACGTCCCATAAGATGTATTCCGCTTCCGATTGCAGGCGCTCTTGCCTCGCACTATCGGAGTTCTTAAGTGACCTTTCGAGCCAGGTCGGGTGCCGGCGAGGCGGAAAATAGTAAAAATTAAGAGGCTGAGTGCTTCATGCTGAAAGGGCATATGGCTCATAACAGAAAATGTAAGAGGCCTAGTGTCTCGTTTGTAAGGACATTGTGTTATTTTTGGTAAGAGGCTTGGTGCCTCATTGTAAGGACCGTGTGTCCAATGGAACATTAGTAAGAGTTATATTACCTCATATTGTGTTTTGTAAAAGAATAATGTCCTAGAGAAGCAGCGATCGGTGGGCGTCGTCTGCCTTCCCTCATTAATACCATTTTTTTTCATCATTCATCTCATTAATGTTATTGTCCAGCTCGCAGCTAATACTTCTATCTAATGCCTTGATGGCAAATTGAAATGAAATAAAGTAGCTTGCTTACTCTCGACACATCCGCCATCAGTTGTCGGCTACTGCTACTGTGAATGTCACGTCGCTTTGAGCTACGTGAATAAGAGAAATAAAAGAGATTGGCTACAGGTAAGACTTTTTTTTTTGTTTTTAGTTCGGTGGGAATTTATTGTTTTATTATTTCTAATAGATACCTGCTGAACTCTAAACATATTTGGTCTGCCTGTGGTGAGTCTAGTTATACCCAATTTTTAGTGAGTTAAACATTTTTTGGGTGGACGTATCTCGCCACCAAAATGTTACTCCTGTGCTGTAATTCTTGGCTTGGAGTACCTGGTTTGCTGTAGTTCCTGCTTCGGAGTGCCTGGTTTTGCTGTTACTACCAATTTTCAGTTGTAACGTCGCTTCGAAATGCGTGAATAAAAGAAAAAAAAAAGAGACTCGCTACAAGTAGGACTTTTTGCTTTTGAGTTCGGTGGAGATTTGTTGTGTTATTTTTAATAAATCTCTGCTGAACTGTAGACATTTTCTGCCTGAGGCAAGGTTAGTTGTACTCACTTTTTAGTGAATTAAATTTTTTGGTTTGTTTCGGTGGGCGTATCCCGCCACCAAAAAGAAAAAGAAAAAAAATTGTGTTTTGTTGGGCGTATCTCGCCACCATAACAGTGTTTCTGTTCCTGGTTTGCTGAAAGTCCTGCCTGGTAGTATCTAGTTTGCTGCAGTTCCGGCTTCGGAGTAACTCATTTTGCTGTCGCTATTAAGTTCCAGTTCGGGCTAGGAGTACTTGTGGCCGGAAGAGTGTGTTCGTCGTGTCTTTTTGATTTGTTTTGTTTTGTTTTTTCCTGAACTGTTTTCTCTTCTGTTTACTTCAAAGATTTTTTTAATATCACTGTGAATTTTCTTTTTGTTTTTTCTAACATGACGGTCAACAAGAACCACAAGAAAAGCACTGCTTTCGAGTGGGAGATTACCCTACCCAAAGAGTGGCTTAAACAGCAAGAGGAGAAGGCGGTAGTGGAGAAGCACCAAGAGGGAGTAGTTCTAGCCTGCATACGGGATCGCGAATGGTCTCCACAGCTATCTGTGGCGCTCGTAAAGCTGCCCGTGATGCAAAGGCTGAAGAAACACAGAGAGGAGTATCGCTTATGGCTGGGTGACCCCGGAACGACACACGCTTTGTGTTTGAGTGGGGCGTGGGAAATGGCTGGGTACGGGATCAGAAGCGATATTCAGTTTGAAGATGTTGAAGAAGGGGAATACGGGTAAGAGATATAAAAGCCTCGTCATTGTAAAATGATAAGATGTTTGAAACCTCACCCTGTTTATTCTAAAAAGAACATTGTTTTCGGGAGACGGCGGTCGGCGGGCGCCGTTCGTTTCCCTCATTCATATTTTTATATTCATTTCATCCGATTAAATAATAAATTATTGGATTGTCAATAGTATCTCTCTGTTACTTTGGTGATGTTCTTGATTGATCGTATACTGCGTTCGTTTACAATCCTTTATATATATATATATATGATCTACTCCTTGTTGCTTGAGTATACTACGCTCATTGTTAAAAACAGCTTGAAAACCTGAGAGCATAATAACTTCAGTGTATCTGTTCTTTATATATACCATTTCATTTCAAAATCAGGGTCTCCCACCATATATATATATATATTCGTTATTGTACGGGTATGGTAGAAAACAACACATTAGGTACTTGATAATTAAAAATTCAGTTTGAAAATCATTAGTTTAGTGTATATACCAAACATAGGCAGAGTATATCGAGTGATTCGCAAAGGGTTGTTCTATGCAATTAATGAATTTTCCCTCTCAAAACTGAAACAACTTTTCAACAGTTGGTTTTCTCCAACCTTTTTGATTCAACACCAGTAATATTCCATATTGTTAAGGTAGCCAACTCTCAGAGATATATAGCAAATGTAATTATAAATATTCCTGGAAAGCATTACTGTGTTTCTTTTCTCCACACGCTGTTACTTTGCTGATGTTCTTGATTGATCGTGTAAAGTGTTCGCTTTCAATCCTTTTTCATTTTTGTGGTTATACAACTGCAAATGCCACCTCTCTAAATTTCAGATAGCAATTACCAATGCATAAGTTGACATGAGCGTTTGCAATGTATGCGACCCCTACCTCACACACACACACACGTTATCAAAATTTGTTTCATAATTGACGAAACAACCACGATTTCAGAACATTTTCTTACTGTCATTGTCAGAGGCTTCATAGATGTCAACAGAGTTCAGACTATTTTGGGAGTGAAAATAACATTATTTGATGGAGATTTTCGTCCATTGTTTGCAGTTGCAGAATGAGGTATTAACATTCAATAACTGAAACTTGTATTAAATTATCTGTTTTCCGGATTCTATTCTAAAAATATAGACTTATTTATAATATGCCCGAACATTATTTTTGAAATTTTTCTTGGGGATTCAAAATGCTTTGTGGGTTTTATTAGGAGTCGGTCGCGATTTCTAATCATGGATGTGTCGTTGATGACGTGTTCTGCAGAGCAGCACTGGATGTTTAATGATATTAGTGACATTTTTAGAAGTATTCATGATATACGTAAAAGTTGATGCAATATATATAAAGTAATGAGAAAATAAATCTATTCTAAATAATTTTTAACTCATTGACGACATCTGGAAATAAACTTCATAGATTTAAATTTAGCAATGACGGAACAGTTATGTTCTTCAGAAATATATCCTGTCAGCAAAGATTATGCAAAAGAACAAGTATGAAAATTATTAATCTACATGATATTTGCGTGGAAGCCAAGCGTATTAATAATAAATGATCAAGAAGAAATGCTTTAATACCATAGAGTAAAATATTTAAACATGACTATATTTAATAATATATACAATATATACAATATATATTCAATAATATTTTCAATGTACACAATGAAAGGTAGGAAATAGATTTTTATTGCAAGATTCAGTTGTTGTGGCTTGATACGTTAGACGTATTTACCGCTTGTTTCATAGAAATAAACTTCCAATACGTAATTCGTAATAAACTTCCAATACGTAATGAAACATAAGCATAGGCGCAGGAGTGGCTGTGTGGTAAGTAGCTTGCTTACCAACCACATGGTTCCGGGTTGAGTCCGGCTGCATGGCACTTTGGGCAAGTATCTTCTATAACCTCGGGAAGACCAAAGCCTTGTGAGTATATTTGGTTGACAAAAACTGAAATAAGCCTGTCGTGTATATATGTGTGTGTATGTATATGTTTTTGTGACTGTGTGTGTTCCCCACCACCATCGCTTGAAAACCAACGCTGGTGTGTTTACGTCCCCGTAACTTAGCGGTTCGGCAAAATAGAACGATCGAATAAGTACTAGGCTTACAAAGAATAAGTCTTGAGATCGATTTGTTCGATTAAAGGCGGTGCTCCAGCATGGCCGCAGTCAAATGACTGAAATAATTAAAAGAATATAAGAATATCTGAAGGACAGATATTTTAGACAGTAGCATTAGTTATTCCAAAGCCAGTGCATTCTCAGTGAACTGAGATCTTTAGTAAATATTGTAATTAACTTCTGGAAAAATTATACGAAATGAAAGATGGACTGTTTCAATCTTTTGTACACCTTCCTTTAGCTATTATCACGGTTTTCACTCAATTCTAT
>NC_043000.1:158045535-158053035 GCF_006345805.1 Octopus sinensis | reverse complement strand
TAAGTGATACAATTACTGCATAAAATGTATAAACAAATGCTTGGCACTATGCCAATATGAAGAATTAAGTTTGCTTGTAAGAAGAAAAAAAATGGTGAAGTGCCAGAAACAGTGGAACGTTTAATGTTAGCTCTCATGAGATTTTAAGTTCCAATCCCACTGGTACACACCCTAACTTTCATCGCTTCTAAGTCGACAATCCATATTATATCAAAGCGCAGAATTAACGTGATTTTACTTTTCATCGTTTTATCTCACTACCTCACCCACCCACCCTCTCTCTCTCACTCTCTCTCTCTCTCTCTCTCTCTCTCTCTCTCTCTCTCTCTCTCTCTCTCTCTCTCTCTTCTCTTCTCTTCTCTTGCTCTTTCTGTATTTGATAACCAGTAAAAAAAAAAGAGAATATTATTATTTTACATATAATATATTACGATATCATCATAGTGATTTTCTTACACACCACGAACTGAATTTAATGTTGATCTCTGTGACAGTCGAAAAACTAAAGGCTTTTTAATATATTACCCTGCATGAAAAATTTACAAAGCAACAAAATTTTAGTTTTGTACTTTGTAAAAATACATTTAATCTTACTCAAAATAAATTTAGCCTGAAGGAATGTTGGAAACCAGTGAAAGCCGGCAAAGTTTTTCTGTCAGATGTATATTGGCCTCACACATTATGGCAGTTTACATAATTAAAAAGCCAATAATCCTTAAGGCGGTGCTCCAGCATGACCGCAGTCAAATGACTAAAACAAGTATCAGAATAAAAGAATTAATATTTTACGTGAATGTCACGTTTTTATTTCAAGACCACATGTAGGAAAATATTTCCTGGCCTATTTTAACAGATGTAAGACGTTGCCTCTGTTTAACTTCGTATGCAAATATTGTTCCGTATCAGCTTTTCTTTGAAGGTATCTTAATTCCGTTAGATGTTTCCGTTTTCTGCAAACATTTGGAATCTCATCAAGCTAAATCATATATTAAATACATACTATTGGTAGTTATTTCACTTTATTTTGCATTACGGTGAACTTTCGTATAACTTCCTTTCCTATACTTCTTACATTTAAACATTATATACTTAGTCTACTTAATTGCTACCTAGATATTTATGCTTTTAGATCTTATTTAATGCTTCTAATAGTACTTACAATGTTTGCTTTCTTACACATTCTAGCTGAAGAGAAGGTGTAAATAGGCAATATGAGACTCTATTATGATAGCAAAGCTATAACTTTTAATTTTTTTTTTTAATAATTTTTCCAGCTGGGTTTCTGACATATTTATATCATAGACGTATAGGAGAAGGGTGTTATTTCTACTGAATTGAGCACAGGTAGATTTCTTTCGCTAATAACATTACTTTGGAATCAGTTGATTCTAGGTTTTGGATTCGCTGCAGGGAACGTTGGCCAAGTGTCTTCTTCAATAACCTTAGATTGAGGAATGTTGGCGAAATATCTTTTAACTTTTCCTTATCTCAGGCATTGAGCTGCGAACAATTTGAGACACAGTCTTAAATGGTTGAGTCGAACAAATAGAACCCAATGTTTGTGAGCAAGTTTTTTTTTCATATAGAGCACTTTTGCTGAAATACCAACCTGACCGGGATGTACACACAACAACAGCAGTTGTCAAAGGTTTGGGAGAGGCAAACATATCGCAAGACAAAGATACATGGGGTATCACATACATGCACGCACACACGAGCAAACACTCACACACACTTCAGTTTCTATCCACCAAATCATATTTTTTGGTTTTAAATTTCGGCACAAGGTGAGCAATTACAGAGAAGGATTGGGTCGATTACATCAACCTCAATGCTCAGCTGGTACTTATTTTATCAATTCCGGAAGGATGAAAGGCAACGCCCACGTCGGCGGAATTTGCATACATATATAAGACAAAAAAGAGTGTAAAAACTACAAGGGCCCACAGCTTTTTAATATTCTCCCAAAGAGTCTGAGGAACTTGCACAAAGTAGATGTAGCGGTTTTTAAATCAAAGCTGGACATCTTCCTTTCGAGAGTCCCAGATGAACCTACCTCACGGCAAGAGGTGCAAATGAGAGTAGCTATATCAAACTCCATTCTTCACCAAGTGCCACATATTAGACGAGGTTCTTCGTAATGACAGTGTAGCACAAAACGGCGGTGCATCAGCATGGCCGCAGCCCTGAGCTGGAAATAGAGAAAAAAGGCTTGTGTTATATGGTTAAAGAATATATTTAAATCGTTATGTGAGAAAAATGTTATAAAATTAGGCTTATATTAACATAGGTTTTGGAGAAATAACTGGTTTCGTATTTTCTTTTCAGATTTCTCAAATTTCTTTACCTATATCGTGTAATGTCTTCGCTATGTTGTGACATATGGAGTTCCAGGCAGGGAAATGTAATCAGAGAGATTTTCCGGTCTAAGGGAGATAATAAAACGTGTTGGGAATGACTAATTTAACACGATTTGGTTTAGAAGGAATAGAATGTTACAAGTGGTTAGGTTTTGCTTTATATTTTATATTTCCTTATTTAACAAGACTCCGCCGGTTACGACGACGAGGGTCCCAGCTGATACGATCAACGGAACAGCTTGCTCGTGAAATTAACGTGCAAATGGCTGAGCATTCCACAGACACGTGTACCCTTAACGTAGTTCTCGGGGATAATCAGCGTGACACAGAGAGTGACAAGGCTGACCCTTTGAAATACAAGTACAACTCATTTTTGCCAGCTGAGTGGACTGGAGCAACGTGAAATAAAGTGTCTTGCTCAAGGACACAACGCGTCGCCGGGAATCGAACTCACAACCTTACGATCATGAGCCGAATGCCCTAACCACTAAGCCACGCGCCCTCACATTTCCTTATTTAATCTAACTTGTGTTGGTGTTCCAATGTTTCTGATATAAAGATTTAAATATATTCTTTAACCATTAAACACAAGCCTTCTGTAGTTTTTTAACTCTTTTTTGTCGTTTATACATCCAGCCACGTGCTTTCGCATACCAACTCTCTCACCTATGTATCTATATATATATAAATATATATATATGTAAATAAATATATATATATATGTGTATGTATATATATATATATATATATATATATATATATATATATATATGTACATCTAAAAAAGGATAAAATGTTTTGAAAAAATTCTATCAATGGCCAGTATATTAAAAAATACCTTTAAAAGTTAAATTTATAAACAAGGGCAAAAGAAAAGATTTCTAATGCCAAAGACGCCGAAAATAGACACAGAAATTTGAAAATAGTAAGTTGTATATATATATGTGTATATGAAAACGGGTATGTATTAATATATATTATGTATGTTTCATATATATATATATATATATATATATATATATATATATATATATATATATATATATATATATATATATATATGACACAAGGTCAAGAGCATAAAGATGGACGAAATGCCGCTCAGAATTTTGCCCTGCGTGCTAGTGCTAACGATTCTGCCAGCTCACCGCCTTCCAATTTGTAGGTGTGTCCAAACATGTAATTTGTGGCCGCCACTGAGTACATCTGGCTTTGTATTTGTACATACATACATAAGCTTGTGAGTGTGCACGCGGACGTGCACATATGCCTATAGGGTATTTAGTTCCGCTGATTGTGGCAAGATTTTGAAAAAACAAAGCAACTTTTGTAAAAATGCATGGCTGCGAAAGTTGATATAGATTGAGAACCGCTGATACAGAGTAATACTGAAATAAAATCGAAGATAATATAGTTATTGTTGATAATATTATCGACTCTGGGGTGTGAGTTCAGAACATAGAATTGCAAGACTAAATAACATAAGGCATGTAATCTGGCATAGAAATGTTGTTGCCAATAAAGCATGAAGACATTGGAATTCCTCCAAACATTAGACTGCAAAAGTCTTTCACATTCTGTACACACACAAACACATGCATCATACATATATATATATATATACATATATATATATACCCCCACCCATCACACATATATATATATGTGTGTGTGTATATACATACATATATATGCATGTCCCTGTGTAATATACACACGTAAGCCTCCACCCACCACGCATATATATGCATGTGTATATATACACGCATATATTTGCATGTGTATATATACACGCATATATATGCGCGTGCGTGTATAATATATATATATGTACACTACACACATTCGTGTGCATACATACTACCACATAAATTTACATACATATAAAGTTATATATATATATAATATATATATATATATATATATATATATATATATAACTTTATATGTATGTAAATTTATGTGTTAGTATGTATGCACACGAATGTGTGTAGTGTACATATATATATATATATTATATATATATATATATATATATTATACATATATATATGCGTGTATATGTATATATGCGTGTATATAAATATATGTATATAAATATATATCAATTTTTCAGCACACATCTGTGGCCATGCTGCAGTAATGCCGCGTTACTTTACATTTATTACTGAGATCCTACTCTAATATGTCGCACTCGTTTAATAAGGGAGTTTGATAACGCTACTTCAATTTGCACCTCTTGCCACGAGGTAGATTCATCAGTTTTGATTTGAACACACCTACATCCAATTTTTGTAGGTCCCTCAGGCTCTTTGAGAGAATATTAAAAATCTGTAGGTTCCTGGAAGCCAGGCTGTTGCAGTAACTGATCCTGAAGCGCGATGTCATTGCTGAGATATTTGGCACTGCCCAGTGTCAACCAGTTCAGGCATTTGTGTGGCTTCCAATGCCAAAATTTGGCACAATTCCTTCCAGGATCTTCCAGACGTATATTCCCGCATACCCCTCCCGCCTTAGCTCCAGTTAGTAGAGTCTTAACTGTTTCAGCCTTTCCCAGTAGCTGAGCTGTTGCAATGAGACGATCTTCTTTGTGGAGCTTCGCTGAATTGCTTCAAGGACCGCTGTTAATTTTACCCTGTTGGGTGACCATAGCTGGGAGCAGTAACCTAGGCGGCTGAGGATGAATGTCCTCCAGAGGATCATCATGGTTTCCTTCTTTCTGGTTCTGAACATTCTCAGGATCCATTGAGCCAGTCGTCTGCGCTTTGTCGCCATCCTGGTAATGTGAACTTGGAAAGAGGTATCAACACTCATGTCGATACCCACGTCCCTCACTGATTTAGCTCTGGGAGTGTAATCACCTGCGGACCATTATACCCTGTCAGTCTTATATTCAGTTTAGGACGCTGGTAGGGCAGGGCTTGTAATTTTTCAGCATTACGCTGCATATTATTATCCTGAGCCCATCTGTAAACTGAGTCCAACTTCTGCTGCATGGGTGCAACATCGCTGGGGTTGTGTATTTTCTGAAAGACTTTCATATCTTCTGCGTAGCTAGCACGGGTTGGGGCTATTCGGGCAGCTGAGGGCATATCTGAGAGGGCCACTCTGAAAAGCAGTGGTCCCATGACACTGCTCTGTGGAACACCGCTCACTACTTGTGTTTCCATTGATGTGGCTCCATTGGCTACTACTGTCTGACTTTTATCTTTCAGAAGGTCATGTAACCACTCTCCAACTTTTCCAACTCTGCCGAGATCACGTAGTTTGAAGCATATCATATCAGGATCCATTTTATCAAAAGCTTTTGCAACGTCAAAGTATATTAGTCCACATTTGAGTTGTTGAGTAAATTCCTCACCACCCAGTCATAGTGCTGTAAGAGCTGTATCAGGCAGCTCCTACCTGGTCGGAAGCCATGCTGGGTATCACTCAGCTAGTCGTTTCCTTCAAGGAATGCGATTAGTTTCCCTCTGCTTATCCGTTCCATGACTTTGCTCATGTGTGAAGTCAGAGATAGGTCTATAGTTTTTGGCATCTGCTTGCTTCCTCCTTTATGGATTGGGAATATTATTCCCTCCTTCAGTGTTCTTGGTAGCCAGCCATTAGCAAGAAAGCTCTGGAAGAGAATTTGTAGTGGTTTCGCCAGGTCACGCTTACACGATTTGAGATGGATTGCTGGAAACCATCACGGCCAGCAATTGAATTTGCATCTACCTCCTCTATGGCTAGTAGTATATCTTCTTCGATAAGGTCGATGTATTCCATCGTAACTGTCTCCCTGGTTATTGGTGAGGCGGCAAAGAAATCCACTGGTTCGTTCACTTGCTTGTGTTCCAACGGGGTGGTAAAGATACTTTTAAACTGGTCATTCAGTACCTCAGTGATCTTTGTTGGACTGTCTGTGAGGGAGCCGTCCTTCTGGAAGAGCGGTCCTATTTTGCAGCGTACTGAGGCTGTTTCTTTAGAATAATGAAAGAAGGCTTTAGGTTTGACTTAATGTTTTTCATAACCCAGGCTTCTTTGTCTGCTCCCTCCCTCACATTGGATTGTTGCAGGCTTTTTTTCAATCTCCATCAATGTTGCTTGTAGGAGGCAACTTTCACTATTTTTGGACTATTAGTTGAAGCGATTTGAAATCTTCATCCGTCGTTGTAATCTTGGTGTTTTTTGTTTTTGTAATCTTGATTTTTGTGTTGGCCTTGTGATCTGGGACATGTTTCTGGCATATGGTTTACAGGCATGAAATATTCTAGTTTCATGCCAATGTCTGGTGTGGAGAGATATTTCGGCCAGTCCTGTCTGAGGATGTCTTTATGGATCAATTTCCAGTCTGGTTTGTGGAAGTTCAGATTGGAGAGATTTTGGGTGCTTCCTTTAGGCTGTATGTCTCTGGTTACTCTTGGTCCATACATAGACAGCTCTATTATGTTGTGATCCGAAAATAATGTCGGCGTCGCTTTTACATCATGAACGATGTCCGTATTGCTTGTGAAGCAGAGGTCCAAAATGTTTTTCGCCCTAGTTGGTCTGAGCACAACCTGCCCCATGAACAGGGCATTGTTGAGGTTAAGGAGGGACTCCACCTGTGCTTGTTTGCAATGAGTCATTCTTGAGAGTATGTGACCTTCGGGCCATTTGACGTTGGGGAAGTTGAAATCACCCATAAGAAATATGGTCACGTGGTGCTCCAGATTCATGAGAACTTTTTAATTCTTGTGAGGCAATCTTGAAACTTGCCTCTGTGGTTTGGAGCATCCGGTGGGCGATATGTATTGCATATGACTATATTATGTTGTCTTATGCATACAATTAGAGTGTCACATACTGAATTTGAGTATGACAGTAAGACCTAGGGTGTAAGGTATATTTTGGTACGTGTACTTCTGCATTCTTTATATCAGAGCTAAGATGAGTTTCCACGTGTGCTATGCATATGGCTTGATTGCATGCAGCAAGTCTCCCAGAAAAAAATACTTTTGTTGTTGTGGTGCAACAGGCCCCCAATGTTTAGTAAAAATATTCTTGAATTTCTGTCCCTCTTTGTATGAAAAAAATTTATAACATTCTTCAGACATAATGACTCAAATATATATTTTTTAACCTTTTAAAACAAGCCTTCTGTAGTTATTTCACTTTT
>NC_043000.1:158033035-158043035 GCF_006345805.1 Octopus sinensis | reverse complement strand
ATCTGGGAGGGTCGAATGTTGAATAAAATCATAATTAACCTGAATATTCTTTTACCCAAAGACAGGAACTGTTCAGCACCTCCTCTTAAAATCTATTTGACTTCCCCTAACATTGAAATTTGTTGCTTATTTTTTAAAATATAAATAAGGCGAACGATCACACCGGGTGGGTGACGGAAATAACTAAGAACTTTGGTTGATTACTGTATTAGTTTATTCATAGAAAGCATACATTTCAATGTGTTTGTCTGTTAGACGAAGATAAGGAGGGGGTGGTATCTTACGGCTACAGACATATCACATATATTAAGATTTATTAGTCCTTGTTGAACATGACGATTTGCCGTCATTTAACTATGGCCAATAAAATAGGTAACAGGTGTGTGCCTCGGAGATCAAATATTATTGCTGTAATATAGATGTTGTCTGATAACGAAACTAACTCGTTTTCTGTGAAAAGCCTTGCCTTAAGTCATTTCACTTGACTTATATTGATCATTAGTAATTATGATATTAATTAAAATTAATATCTCCTGAAGGAAGCAAACATAGCTGTCGAATTGATATCACATCATTTAACCAGTGAAAAGTTTGGCATTTTGTGGTATATGACTAGTGGTCTGCATTGCTTATGGATGTGACACATTACTCAAGACAGTGGTTTGTTATTGTTTCGACGTTGTTGTTTTTTTCTTTTTAGCCAAAGGGCAGCACTAATTAAACTTTGATTAAGTTGATATGTGACGAAATAGATTCAAATGACAGCTATAGCATCAGAGCCGAATTATTTAAAAGAAATTTCCTTTTTTTTTTAACGCTGGATGTGATTTGAGGGAGATCTCACTGTCGTTTCAATCTGGTCACAGGTTCCTTTACAAGGGCTTATCCCCAAAACTGGAGACTACAAGCTACGACAAAATGATGCAAAGATGCATTAAATATGAGTTGCTTTGTGTAGAAGTGTTTCTTTAACAGGTAAAGCGCTACTTGACCGTTGCAGAATATCGAACCACTAAACAGGCTGTTGTGATTAAATTCTGTCGTCGTTATCTTGTTACTTATTTCTTTATTACCCACAAGGGGCTACACATAGAAGGGACAAACAAGGACAGACAAAGAGATTAAGTCGATTACATCGACCCCAGTGCGTAACTGGTACTTATTTAATCGACCCCGAAAGGATGAAAGGCAAAGTCGACCTCGACAGAATTAGGACTCAGAACGTAGCGACAGAGGAAATACATATTTCTTTGCTACCCACAAGGGGCTAAACATAGAGAGGACAAACAAGGACAGGCAAACGGATTAAGTCGATTACATCGACCCAGTGCGTAACTGGTACTTATTAAATCGACCCCGAAAGGATGAAAGGCAAAGTCAACCTCGGCTGAATTTGAACTCAGAAAGTAGCGACAGACGAAATACCTATTTCTTTGCTACCCACAAGGGGCTAAACACAGAGAGGACAAACAAGGACAAACAAATGGATTAAGTTGATTATATCGACCCCAGTGCGTAACTGGTACTTAATTTATCGACCCGGAAAGGATGAAAGGCAAAGTCGACCTCGGCGGAATTTGAACTCAGAACGAAGCGGCGGACGAAAAACCACAAAGAATTTCGCCCGGCGTGCTAACGTCTCTGCCAGCTCGTCGTCTTCAAAACAAAACGCGTCGCGCAGTTCAAGCAAGTATCGAAATCACATTCTTACGATCATAACTCCTACACCTTAACCTTCCAAGCCACGCGACTACACCTCGTCGTTATCTTGTTACTGTTGACGCTGATATGGTATTCATTCTTCTGTTCTTGTCGGTGTAATCTTTGTTCTTAGACTTATCGCCGTTATTGTCTTGCTGATGATGATGTTGATGTTGTTTTCGCTACTCTTCTTGTAATTGTTGTTATTGCTATTCTTCTTGTTTTGATTGTTGTTGCGTTTAGACCATAAGTTAGCTTTGATCCAACCGATAGAGTCAACGCCGACTGAAGTATATTCATTCGGTTTTGCATATTTTTCGTTTCTTTTTTCGCGGACAATACATGAAAGTATGTCTATTATTTATTAAGATGTTAGTGTTTTAAGAAGGATATTTGGTTGATGTAGTAGTAGTAGTAGTAGCTGCAGCAACAGTAGTAGTAGCGGCAGCGGCGGTGGTGGTTGTTTGCGGCGGTGGTGGTGGTAATAGTAGTAGTAGTAGTAGCAGTAGTAATAGTGGTAGTAGTAGTAGTAGTAGTAGTAGTAGTAGTAGTAGTAGTAGTAGTAGTAGTAGTAGTAGTAGTAGTAGTAATGCCAGCAGCAGCAGCAGCAGTAGTAGTAGCGGCGACGGCGGCGGTGGTAGTAGTAGTAGTAGTAGTAGTAGTAGTAGTAGTAGTAGTAGTCGTAGTAGTAGTAGTAGTTTTTGTTGTTTCTTCTTTTTGCAGTTGCTATCGTTTCTGTTGTGTTGGCGTGGTATTTGTAATATTGTTGTTTCTTTAATCTCAGATTGACCCTGAATGAGCAAATTTATTGCCAAAAGTACTCAAGCTGTAAACAATTATTATTCTTTTGTATAGCTAGAACTATATTAGCTAATGCGTCCTCTCTTTCTTTGAGATGTTAAAGTATGATTTGAGGCATATTTGGTTGCTACTTCTAACAGTTTGTGTGTCAGCAAGAGAGTCTTATCGATGTTTTTGTTCTAAGTCAGACCAGGGATGACTGTACAAAAGCATTCCAACCACGACCATCTAAAAAATTCAAGATCCATTGCCCACATGTGTGCTTTTTATAACTCAAAGATATATTTTAAAGGACATTTGGTGGTCTATTTTAAATGGTCGAGCGACCATTTACAGACTTGTAGGCGCTTTTTGTCAAATCTTAGCCGTATTCTCCACAGACATTGTTACACCTCCTGATTCCCACAATATTGCATGGCACTTGAAACATGTATTTTCAGGTTATATACAGTAATTGCAGTCTTATATGCATGAATCCTCCCATAGAAAAACAGTTATTGCAGAAGGTGAGGAAGGGTTGACAATAGTGGTAGATGAAATGTAAACTGATTGTTTTCATATGGAATTTTAATTGACTTTAATAAATGCAAACAAATGATAGCAATATTCTGGTGTGACTCTTATATTTTTTTAATATCTAGTGTCAGTAAGTAGATATCGTACATAAAGCAATAGACAGCATATACATGGATGCAATTTCCATATCAGAATATAAAATATGAGAGAGCTGGAATATGAAGACAAACCTGTTAGATTTAAAGAACGCAGCATAAACATAGAAAGCTCCAAAAGCATGCTAAATATATTAAGACTGAAAATCAGAAACCGCCAGCTTAACAACTTTTGCCGTTTGGAATTTTTTTTTAACAAAATGAAGACGATATTTTGACACCATTGCTCCCCTGGAAAATAGGGGTAAGAAGTGTTAAGGCCAGCACGCTCGAGAGTGGGGTAAGTCGGTTACATTGATCTCACTCTTCAACTTTCGAATCAGGAAGGATGAAAGGTAAAGTCGTATTTGAACTCAGAACGTAAAGGTGGACGAAATGCCTCAAAACGTTTTGCCCGGCGTCCTACCGATTCTGACAGCTCAACGCCTTCGTCTCATCTATATACTGCTAGTGCCTTTACTGATGGAGCAACAATCAACATGGAGCAATAATCAACAGGTGGCAGAGAGATTCATCTAACCAGTGCAATGTTCTTTACCGAAGTTTTTATTCCGTTTCAACTTCGACACTTAAAGTTATATCAAAAGGAGTGGCTGTGCGGTAAGTAGCTTGCTAACCAGCCACATGGTTCCGGGTTCAGTCCCACTGCGTGGCATCTTAGGCAAGTGTCTTCTGCTATAGCCCCGGGCCGACCAATGCCTTGCGAGTGGATTTGGTAGACATAAACTGAAAGAAGCCTGTCGTATATATGTATATATATATGTGTGTGTGTGTGTGTGTGTGTGTGTGTGTCTGTGTCTGTGTTTGTCCTCCTGGCATTGCTTGACAACCGATGCTGGTGTGTTTACGTCCCCGTCACTTAGCGGTTCGGCAAAAGAGACGGATAGAATAAGTACTGGGCTTTCAAAGAATAAGTCCTGGGGTCGATTTGCTCGACTAAAGGCGGTGCTCCAGCATGGCCACAGTCAAATGACCGAAACAAGTAAAAGAGTAAAAGAGTATTGATAATGTTAACAGTTACCTTTCTGTACAATCTCTACACCTATTTATCTTTGATAAGACACACGAAGTTCAGAAGCTTTTATAACTTAGGCTGAGTGGGTGGCAGCATTAGTCAATTAAAATCTTTGTACATTTGTATGTTTTCTATTTCTTAGTTAGTGTCAGAACAAACTTTCCGCCAGCTCTAATTTCAACGCCTCAGGTGTGGAGTAAGATGCTCAAAGCTTAAGTCATGCATAGTTACAAATCGACAAAAACAACAAAAAATAGGAAAACAGGAAGAAGTATGGAAAAGAGAAGGTAAAAATAAAGAACGATTACAGAAAATATTTACTATAAGAAAGAAAATATAACAGAATTTGTTTACTAAGCGTAAAGAAAAAAGAAAAATAATGTGGACAGAGACAGAATTTTGTGAAGAGAAATAGTATAAGAAAGATCAGTTGATACTTTGAACTTATGGAGGAGTGGGGAGGCGAAATGAAAGAAACGAAAGAAGGTAATGCGAGAAAGAGCAAGAAGAAAAACAGAAAGTGAATAACGATAAAGAAATAACAAGTGAGAGAAAAAAAATAGAAACAAACAAATTTGGATAAAAGAGAAAAAAACTTAAAAGCGAAATAGAAAATGAAAAGAAAATGCCAGACTATATATAAGGAAGGTGAAGAATGAAGTAATAAAATTACATGAAATAGCACGTAATACAGAAATAGTCTTGGGAACTAAATCGAAGGAAGGATACCTTGACAGGTACAAGGTATAAGAAAGGACAAAATGTAGAGCAATCCTCCCCCAAAGGACTCATGTATTTATGTATGTATATATCATAAAATGGTAACATACACGTGGGTATTAAGAATAAATATGTGTTCACATTCGGCTGTATATTTTTGGAAGTGTTGGTAGGATATCAGTTATACGATGGGACTCGATCGCGTACATATTTAATCCTAGCACTCTCAAATTTATATTTGAAATTCTGCACTGATGAGGTGAAATAAGTAAATGTAACTTTACTTTAATCCCGAAACGCGTATCTAGCTAATCTGAGTCGTGTGGATTCGTTAGTTTTTCTTTTTGCCTATGGAAAAAGTGTGTTACTATCTGGTTGATGTTTACTGTAGATCTTTACGGCACTTGATGATTTGGGAACCAGACAATAATTGCTGCAGCTCGGTTGGGATGTGTTACCCAACCATCCATATTCACCACATGTTGCTCCTTCGGATTTCCACGTATTCAGGTCTCGGCAGAATAGTCTTAATGGTAAAAATTTCAATTCCTTGCATGACGTAAAAAGATACCTTGATGAATTCCTTCCCATGAAACCACCTCAATTCTGGGATGATGGTATTTCCAAGTTAAAGGAAAGATGGAGACGCATTGTGCAACAAAATAGTTCATATGTGGTTGATTAAATATATAATGGCAATTATTTATTGACCATTTTCTTCCTTTAAAAATCGGCACGAACTTTCCTGACAGCCCAATATATATATATATATATATTATATATAATATATATATATATATATAAATATATATATATTATATTATATTATATTATATACATAATATATATATATATATAGAGAGAGAGAGAGAGACAGAGAGAGAAGAGAGACAGAGATATATATACATATGTACATATATATATATATGTATGTATGTATACATACATACATACATATACACATACATATATACATATGTGTATGTAGATAAATATGTATATTTATATAGAGAGATATAGACAGAGACAGGGAGAACGGAGAGGACTGAGCATAACAGCAACACTATAAAAGAGAGAATTTCATACATAGCTTCCGTAGTTGTAATTGCATAAGAAAATTCACTGCTTCACAGAAAGTATCATTTCCATACAAGACGGATGTTTTAGAATCTCTTGCAATGATTTTTGATAATTAATTTCAGGAAATGACACGGCTATATCCTCAATACAATAAACATTTTCGTGAGCGTGTTCGTAATTATCCTTCGAACTTACAGACACTTTTCAAATAGTGTATGACTAAGAAAATGCCGACAGACCTTCAGTCTGTAATTACTTTTTAGTAATTTTATGATTAACACAACGTTAACACCTTAGGTTTGAGATTACTCTATCAAATGTAATACTTGTTTTTTTGACACTGTCAAATGTAATACTTGGTTTTTTTTTTTACACTGTCAAATGTAACACTTGTTTTTTTTGACACTGTCAAATGTAATACTTGTTTTTTGACACTGTCAAATGTAATGCTTGTTTTTTTTTTGACACTGTCAAATGTAATACTTGTTTTGTTTTTTTGGACACTGTCAAATATAATACTTGTTTTTTTTTTTTGGACACTGTCAAATGTAATACTTGTGTTTTTGACACCGTTTTGAATTAATCATGCATTATCTCGTGGCTTCGAGATTTCTGTTATGTGATTGTTAGTTAGGATGACATTGAATGTGCGAGACCAGATTTGGATGCTTTTAATATAAATGAGGCAGAATATTTGGGCCTGATACAGCCAGTTTAAAATACCAAGTTAAATTATAAAACGAACGAAAATGTTTGTTCTTTTGTACAACACAAATACACACACATACTCACAGACACCAACGCACACGCACGCAAACGCACAAGCACGCAAACACACACAGGTACAAAGGCTGAGGACGCTCGACCTTTATTCTCTTGAAAAACGCCGCCGCCGTGGCGATCTCATTCTCGCCCACAACATCATAAGCGGAAAGTGTAACCTCTCGAAAGAGCTGTTCTTCACTCCTGCTCCAGAGCGTCGGCTGCGGGGTCATTCCGAAAAGCTCTACCTGCGACGATTTCATCTCAATCGAAGGAGAGGAGCTTTCTCCGTCCGGGTTGCGGATCCGTGGAACAAGCTGCCAGACGAGATGGTGAAGATGCCTACGACCGCTTTGTTCAAAGCCTCCCTGGACCTCAAGTGGCCTGAACTCTTTATATGAACACCACCCTGTACTTAACTCCATGTCCCCCTACATGGCCTTGCTTTTTGCTTTTGAGCCAAATTAACTAACTAACATATATCTATCTATCTATCTATATATATATATATACATGCATAAAAGCATACATGCATATATATATTTTCATCATCAGTAGTAGTTGTAGTTGTAGAAGTAGTAGTAGTAGCAGTAGCAGCAGCAGCAGTAGTAGAGTATTAGTAGTAGAGTGTTAGTAGTAGTAGTAGTAGTAGAAGTAGTAGTAGTAGTAGTAGCAGCAGCAGCAGTAGTAGTAGTAGTAGTAGTAGTAGTAGTAGTAGTAGTAGTAGTAGTAGTAGTAGTAGTAGTAGTAGTAGTAGTAGTAGTAGTAGTAGTAGTAGTAGTAGTTGTTGTAAAAAAGAATTATTATTAATACCATTATCACTATTGACATTATTCTTGAATTCTTGAATTATTCTAATATTCGCTTCAACCAGAGGATGTGACCATGTTGAGGCACCGCTGTTAGCGCTGATGCACGATTATTTGAGAGTCACTTCCTCGTCCTCGTTCTTGAATCGGTCCTAATGAAGTAGTAAATAGGACAGAGCAGCTCTTCTCCGTTTTATTGCTGTTATGTGCGTTCACCTGTTCCATCAAGTAAAAATTTGTCTAATTGTTCTTTGAATGTATCCATATATACATCTCATAGGTATCTAGGGCTTTTTCGCTAGGCATTGAATCCTAGACGCTCACAGTATGCAGTAACCAAGACGTCTCCCTTTCGGCGAATTAGAAAGGTTTTGGGTACTACGCAGTGACGTTAATGCAGTGATTGGTATAGGCTTTCGACCCTAAAGTAGGGTGTATCCAAAATGGAGACGAACACCATTCGTCCACGAACACCATTCGTCCAGGCTTAGAAAATTAAGATAAACATGAATCCAATGGTAGCCTTAATACACGAATACAGAAGCTTTATCCACCAATACTGTGTTGAACACTAATTCACGTCGTTCAACATTTAAGTATATATATATATAATAATAAATCTCTAAGCGAGGTATAAACAGTAACTG
Source organism: Octopus sinensis (assembly GCF_006345805.1). Lineage (NCBI taxonomy): Eukaryota > Metazoa > Mollusca > Cephalopoda > Octopoda > Octopodidae > Octopus > Octopus sinensis. The sequence continues at coordinate 158,034,829 of NC_043000.1, read as the reverse complement.
CTCTGTAATATAAGCGGGACCAGCCATCTGAATGTGGCTAGGGACAGGGGGGTGGTGGGGGTGTACTGATGCATTTAGCCCCAGGCGACTATAGACGTCACCAGGAGAGCCGACACCATCACGGTGTCCTTGCTAGCCGTAAAGGGAGATCAGCCTCCCCGAAGATACGGATGCTACACACGGACCGGTTTCGAGGTGGTCGCCTCTCGTCAGCGCATGGCAAGCACCGTTCTCGTTGAGGGACTTCCTCTACAGGCTAGAAATATATAGATTTTCACTGTAAACACAGTCACTGGCGTCGAAAATCTGTTCGATAACAATAATAAATCTCTAAGCGAGGTATAAACAGTAACTGCTCTGTAATATAAGCGGGACCAGCCATCTGAATGTGGCTAGGGACAGGGCGGGGTGGTGGGGGTGTTACTGATGCATTTAGCCCCAGGCGACTATAGACGTCACCAGGAGAGCCGACACCATCACGGTGTCCTTGTAGCCTGTAAAGGGAGATCAGCCCCGAAGATACGGATGCTACACACGGACCGGTTTCGAGGTGGTCGCCTCTCGTCAGCGCATGGCAAGCACCGTTCTCGTTGAGGGACTTCCTCTACAGGCTAGAAATATATAGATTTTCACTGTAAACACAGTCACTGGCGTCGAAAATCTGTTCGATAACAATAATAAATCTCTAAGCGAGGTATAAACAGTAACTGCTCTGTAATATAAGCGGGACCAGCCATCTGAATGTGGCTAGGGACAGGGCGGGGTGGTGGGGGTGTTACTGATGCATTTAGCCCCAGGCGACTATAGACGTCACCAGGAGAGCCGACACCATCACGGTCTCCTTGCCAGCCTGTAAAGGGAGATCAGCCTCCCCGAAGATACGGATGCTACACACGGACCGGTTTCGAGGTGGTCGCCTCTCGTCAGCGCATGGCAAGCACCGGTCTTCGTTGAGGGACTTCCTCTACAGGCTAGAAATATATAGATTTTCACTGTATATTTCTAGCCTGTAGAGGAAGTCCCTCAACGAAGAACGGTGCTTGCCATGCGCTGACGAGAGGCGACCACCTCGAAACCGGTCCGTGTGTAGCATCCGTATCTTCGGGGAGGCTGATCTCCCTTTACAGGCTAGCAAGGACACCGTGATTGTGTCGGCTCTCCTGGTGACGTCTATAGTCGCCTGGGGCTAAATGCATCAGTAACACCCCCACCACCCCGCCCTGTCCCTAGCCACATTCAGATGGCTGGTCCCGCTTATATTATATATATATATATATATATAATAATGTTATTGTTTCTTATCAGGAACAAAGTGTTTAATAGGACTGCAATAGAAGTGCTCAATTAAATGAGACAAATATATTAAACTGTGGTTGCAGAACAGACAAATACAAAGTCATTCACGTAACATTTCATATCTCGAACATTTAATCACATAATGCTTTTTCTTTCACATAGAATATACATGTATAACATCACGGAAGTTGAAACACAACCCATCAGTACAAGCTGATAAGAAAAATATAAGAAAAATGTGTGAATACAGTTCATCTCGGTTAAAAGTTAACGATTAATACTTTAGCGATTAAGAAATATATATATATTTTTAAACATTACAACACCTAGAATAATTAATACATAAAAATATAAAGAAATATATAAATATATAGATATATAAAAAAAAATATAAAAATACATATATATAGGAAGCATATAAATAAGTAATATATAATATATAAGGTAAGATAAAAGTTCGTCGTTTATAAATTTTTTCGATTAAAAATTTACTTTTCA
>NC_043000.1:157980535-158028035 GCF_006345805.1 Octopus sinensis | reverse complement strand
GAAAACTATTTTTAAATTTAACATTTTTGATAAATGTCGACCATGGAAATCTCATGATGCTACTTATATAAAAAGAAATTTTAAATAAATACTACTGGGAAGAAATGTGCCGAAAACAGTAGTAACACCTAAAAACAAATTCAAAACCTAAACATTTTGTTCAAGACGAGTGTCATGATGTTAATCTTTTCAAAATATATACAAAATGGAAAAAAGTTATTATGTAAGCTAAATGTGCCAAAAGTACGTAAATCAATTTTCAAGTAATAACGACGAGCTAGCAGAGTGGTTAACACGCAGGGTGAAAGCTTCGGGGCATTTCGTCTGTCTCTATATTATGAGTTCAAATTCTGCCAAGGTCGTCTTTGTCTTTTATCGTTTCGGTACTCTATAAGATGAGTATCAGCTGAGCACTGAGGTCGCTGTAATCAACTTCTCTCCCCTCCGGATTTGATGGCCTTCTTCCAAAATTGGAAACCAATATTGCAAAATGTTTGATTCAATTCAGTATTTAGTTATCTTGCAAATATCTACCTCATACTCATAGAGTACACTGTGAAGGCGCGTGGCTTAGTGGTTAGAGTGTCAGCATTATGATCATGATGTGGTTTCGATTCCTGAACTGGGCGACGCGTTGCGTTCTTGAGCAACACTTTTCATTTGACGTTGCTCCTGTCCACTCAGCTGGCGAAAATGAGTAACTCTGCGATGGACTGGCGTCCCGTCCATTTGGGGAACATATACGCCATAGAAACCGAGAAACCGAGCCCATGAGCCTGGCTAGGCTTTAAAAAAGGGCGCATAGAATACACTATATTGTAGTAAATATATATTGTAATAAATATCTTTCACACACAACAGTATGTGAATACTATTCTTGAGGCCAACATTTACTCACTTGTGACCACTTCTAAGCTTTGTTACTAATTCAGTTTTTTACCAAATTTCACGGTGTTTATACATTTTTAGATTGCTTAACTCCTAAGCTATATTTTGAGCTACAAAATTTGAAATTTGGTTCAATAGAAAAGTGGGCTATTCCACTACAGATAAATAGTGGACAGACACAACAAGCAGAGTCAGTTGGTGAGGTACGCCGTACCGGACAGTCACGCAGACGACGAAGTTACATCCTCATAATGCGGTACATATCACACATGCATATAAGTAACTTTTAAAACACCCATGAAGGGAAACAAAGGTGAGTGTGGGGAATACGTAGCTTTAAGGAACGACGGGGCAAGTTGACAGCAATTGATGTCAAGAGGACGCTTTTCTCCTGTCCATCGTAAATAAACACTCACACACATACACACACGCACGCACGCACACACACACACACATACACACATACATACATACATGCATACATACATGCATACATACATACATGCATACATGCATACATACATACATGCATACATACATGCATACATACATACATACATACATGCATACATACATACATACATACATACATACATATTGCAGAAAAATGTTTCTGGGGTTTAAAGTTTAATAATTTTCAGTTAATCAGAAAACAAGATTTAGAAGATGGTATTTTCTGCATGATAGTTGTCTATAACCAAATGAAAGCAAAATAATTATACGAGGAGGGTTTTTTTTATTAGACAAACGAAAGCAGCGCATTACGACGACCAAAGTTGTAAGAACTTCTAAAATTTTTTATAATTTTTATGCTTGCTTCTAAACTTTAATTCAATATTAAGAGTAGTAGAATTTAGATTATTCTAAATTTCTTAATTTAACTTGACAAAGTTCCTGCTTTCAGATAGTATGACCGGATTTTCAGAGTAGCAAGATTGAAACTTTTTTTTTCAGGCAAATTGAAAACAGTAGCTGAATTGCAGGCTTTATTTCTATTTTGCATGAATTTCGACTAACAAACTAAATTTTCCCTAACATGAGCAGGTGGCACCTCGTGCCTTACGGTGGCTGCATTGGCTAGTTTTGCATGTTTTTAAATTTTATGTTAGCCATGGCTTTACTATTCATATGATCAGATTCTCTTCTTACTACGTAGTTGATATATTCTCATACTTTTTCTTGTTAGCTCTTCTTACTATATGTAAATATAGTTTATTTATTTCTTGATTTTATAATGAAATTAGCATTACATTATTATTCACTATTAAATAGAGAATTAATTTTCATAATGAATTTTGGCACTTTCTTTTTTGGCGTGATCGAATTATGCACTTTGTTTCAATATTAAAATTTTATATACAGTGAAGGTATAGCATCTAATATTTTTACAATTATAATTACATTTCTCATTTTCCTTAAAAAATATTAATTTTAAAGGAAATAAATATAAAGGCAGGTTTCAGTTTATTTAATTTTTTTACAAAAAAATATTAATTAGTTTTATTGCATTACCTGGACAAAGTGGATTACCATGAAAAATGCGAGCACAAGATTTCTACAGTAGAATTTGCCTAAAGGAAACTAAAAGGTATTCAAAATTAAAATTCTACTGTACTAAGAATATTGCAGCCGGGAATAACATTTTAAAAATTGAAATACATATTAGGTAAATTTGAGGTAATTTCTTTTATTTATTTTGATAATCTAAAAGACAAATAAATCTTTAAAAACATGGTACAAAAATAATCAAAAATAAATTTAAACTAAATCGTTTTTAATCATGTCTTTTGAAATGTATATTTCGAATAGTCAACTTCTTTAGTTGTATCAAGTACAAAGAATAAAATTTGAAGTTGTAAATAATATTGCACTAGAGTGTTTTTTTTTTCACTTGAATTGAATTCTCATTACAAAAATAAACATTGATTGCAGTAGAATGGTCATGAAATGGTTTCAAATCAACCATATGCTCGGTCAATACTTCCACATAAAAAAAAATAATAATCGGACTAATAAAGCATAAGTAAAATTTATTAGTTTACTAATAATACAGTAGAATTAGTCTAATTTGTCTTTGCCTAATTCGTTACTTCACGTAATTCGTCACTTTCGAGTTTCTGCTAGCGATGATTGATTAGACAAATTCGACTGTATTTTTTTTAATAAATTTTATTTTATTTCACTTTTAAAATACAGCTTTTTTTTTCCAATAATAAGCCCATGGGCTTAATTACAGACTTACTCTTTCTTAAATATTTTTTCTGAAAATAATAAAAATTACTGAGACTATACAACATGAAAAGAGTTTCTGAATATAAGAGCCCATAGCCTTAAAATCGGATTACCTTATTTTTGGAAAAACCCAATAATAATTTTATAATTTTTGTTTCTATAAATTATGATAAAATTTTAAAATGTTATTCTTGGGTGCAATATTTTGAGAACAGTAGAATTTTAATTTTAAGTATTTTTTAGTTTCCTTTAAAGGTGATGAATTAGGCAAATTCTACTGTTGAGATCTTGTTCTGTACTTTTCCAGGTGTAATGACTTAAGAATATTAACATGCATGCGTCCGCATTTTTCATTGTAACACATGCACACACACATACACTCACCTATACACATATATATACATACATATATGTATATACATACATATGTATGTATATATATATATACATATATATATAACTTCATAAATTAAAACTGAATAAAAGATCGGAAATCCACCTGACGAATGTCATTTGAAGACATGAAACAATTGTAGTGGCGATTTATTTACTTTATATTAAAATTTTTTATGTATTGATTAAGTCTTTCCATGTTTGATTTGCAAAATAGTGGTTTTGTCTCGAATTAATATTATACATACATATATATATATATATATATATATATATATATATATATATATGTATGTATATATATATATATATATATATATATATGTATGTATATATATATATATATATATATATGTATATATATATATATGTATATATATATATATATATATATATAATATATATATATATATATATATATATTTTTGTAAAAAATGAAGTTCGAAAATGCTGCTATATTATACAATTTTTAATTTTTATATATACATTATAACATGTTTCAGTTCCTGAAATGAACCTTATCAAAAAAAGTTATATATAAAAAAAGACAGCTCATGCCGTCAAACACAAGAAATTCATTTACAATACACAACGGAGTCAGACATCTTAAAGTTCAAATATAGTTTGAAGTAAGTTCATTCATGCTATATGTTCAAAGTGTTCGATGCAGTGGCCCTCGGTGGCGATACTTATTCAATACAAAAAACAGATCAAAGTGGTGGAAAGCAGTCAATACAGAAGATTGATGTTCCCGAAAGAGCGAGGACTTCATTTTTACCTTGAGCAATTGTGATGACCCATGGTGGATGTTCGCTGGGTGATTCTAGTGAGTCTTGTGAATCGTTCGGGTTTTATAATGCCTGTTATGTGGTCAGTCCAGTGTAGCGTGACGTCATCAACGTTTTGACCAATCGTTTCGTTAGGTGGCTTTAGTCATGCAGAACGGTACGTCATCAACATTCTGACCAATCGTGACCTATCGCTGTATTATAACTGCCTCTTGTCTGTTTCCTGTTTTGACCAGTCATTTCGTTAGGTGGCTTAGTCAAGCAGGACGGTACGTCATCATGATTCTGACCAATCACGACTTATAGCTGTATTAGATCTGCCCCTTTTCGTTAGGTGGCTTAGTCAAGCAGAACGGGACGTCATCAGCATTCTGACCAATCGTGACCTATCGCTGTATTATAACTGCCTCTTGTCTGTGTCCTGTTTTGACCAGTCGTTTCGTTAGGTGGCTTAGTCAAGCAGAACTGGACGTCATCAAGATTCTGCCCAATCACGACTTATAGCTGCATTAGATCTGCCCCTGTCTGTATTTTGTTAGGTGACTAGTCAAGCAGAAAGGTACGTCATCAATATTCTGACTAATCTCTGCCCCCTGTTTGTATCCTGTCCATTCTAGCAGGACTAGACGTCATCAGCGTGTTGACCAATCAGAATCGGGTCTGACCCTTAGCTGTATCGTATGTGGTCAGTCCATCAGGGTCAGATTTGCACGAAAGAATTTTTTTCCTTTTTTTACTAAGCCATATTTCCGTCAGTGCGAGTGACTGTTTAAGGTAGCGGCCGTGGTGGAATTTTGCTTCTCCTTTTCGGAGGACTTATCTTTTGTTTTAATATTCCTGGCCCAGGGTGTTTAAACTTGGTCTAAATTTTTTTATGAAATACAGTTCTTTATTTTGGCGGTGTGTGAAGGTTGCGTTGTCACTGAATTTATAGAGCGGGTTAGTTGTAAATTTCGGATTTACATTTCTAGCACATCTATCTATGTGTCCGCTGACCGGTATTTTGCGGTAATCAGGGTTTCTAATTTGTGATTTATGCACCGCCATCCTGTTACGTAAGCTATTTTTTGTATGGCCTATATACTGCCTATTGCAGCCTGCGCATGTTATGACGTAAATTAAGTTTTCTGATGCGCAGGTGAAGTTTGTTCTAATGGTGAACTGGTGGCCTTGTTCCAGTATAAATTCTGATCCTTCTTTCAAGATGACACAGATTCCGCAGTTGGGCCTTCCACATTTTCTAACTGCTGGTTTTGTGGTTGATGCTGAGTGCAGTGTAGCTTGGGTTAAAATCCTTTTCAAGGATTTTGGTTGCCGTTTACTTTTAATGATGGTGTGTGTTTCGAGGATCCGGTTCATCTTTGGGTCTCCCTTTAGTAGGGCTGTGCTTTGTAGTATGGTGTTGAAGGCCTCATTGTTGAGTGGGTTGTGTGTAGAGATGTAGGGAAGGGTTTTTAATTGTTCTTTCTTTTTTGGTTTTGTTTGTCTCAGGTCTTCTATACTTAATTTAAGTACCCGTTGGATTGCACTGTCTATTACGGGCTGTGGATAGTTTCTATTGTGAGTGTGGTTCTAAGTTCCTGGAGACGTGTGTGTCGGGTGTTTGTGTCTGATATTATGGTGCAAATCCTTCTAGCTAAACAAAAAGGGACATTCATTCTAGTGTGTCGTGGGTGGCATGAATCAAAGGGTAGGTACTGTTTAGAGTCTGTCGGTTTATAGTAGATATCTGTCTCTATTTTGTTGCCGGTTTTCTTAATGAGGATGTCTAAAAATGGTAATTCTTTTTCGTTGTGGTCCATCGTGAATTGTATATTGTCATTTATTCCATTTAATAGTATTTTAAATTCCTCAAGTTTCTCTATACCTTTGTCCCAGATGATGAAACAGTCATCGAGGTATCTTTTCCAGTTGTTATGGATATAGGTGGCGAAGGTGTTTCCATATTTCTCGAGTGTTATCCGGTATAGTATTTTCTCGAGGTATCCCATCACTAGGTTGGCAAAAGATGGTGCAGTACGCGTGCCCATCGCTGTTCCCGATCTTTGTCTGTAGAAATCATTGTCAAAAATAAAATAATTGTTCTCTAAAATGAATCTAAGTCCTTCTATTATAAGGTCTTTGTTTATGCGAGTTGGGAGTTCAAAGGGGTAGTTATATATATATGTATGTATATATATATATATTTATATTATATTGAGGATACTACTATTCGTAGATACCACACGCTAAAGAGGGACCAATGCGGTCAAAACTACTAAAAAAAACAAAATTTTACCGAATGCTATCGGTTGGCTATCGAGCTTGTAACGTTATGTTTTTTCTTATATATCTTGAGTTTGTTGCACTGATGAACATAGAATGCATATTCTGCATTAATTGCGAAATCACATGTGATATGTAACTAAATTCTTTTTTTAAATGATTTGCTTTGAAGTTTTGCATTCGGTAAAATTTTGTTTATTTTAGTAGTTTTGACCACATTGGTCCCTCTTAGCGTATGGTATCTACGAATAGTAGTACCCTCAATATAATATAAATAAATATTTTCAAAGTGGAAAAATTTACGGATTTTTTCTCTTACGAGGCTTTTCACGCTAACTACTGATAATTTCTTTTAAAGATTTTATCCTCAATTGTTAATATATATATATATACATACAGATATAGGAGTCAGTGTCTGAGTTGAGCGGTGACGAGCAAGCAAACCGGCGGAGATTGTGGCTCGCTGATTTTTGTTGTTGTCACTTAAAGCATGTGGAACCCATGCACCATACTTCGGAACTTTTCCAATCGATTGAAGATGCTTCCCTACAACAGTGTGGGAGCATTCAATTTTCTCTGGCAGCTCCCTTGTTGTTTGACGAGAATTTTCGTGCAAAAGTTGGTTTAATCGCTCTTCATCGAACTCAACTGGACGGCCAGAACGAGATGCGTCTTTGAGGTCAAACTTTCCATTTTTGAACTTGGCATACCAATCACGAGCGGTTCTTTCAGCGATGGCATCCTCTCCATACACAGCACAAATGTCGCGGGCAGCTTTTGCGGCCTTAGAACCTTGATTAAAAGCAAAAAGAAGGAGGTGCGGAAAATGCTCGTTTTTCTTAACTTGACATTCCATTTTAATGATCTGAACATAAACAAAAATTAACTAAAATTAACTAGAAAGAAAAAAATAATATAGATTCCAAAATGATTCAAAAATAGAATTCTCGGAGGAAATAGATTCCAAAATTTTTTTTAAACGGCGGGAACTTAGTTGCCAACCCAATATGCATTGATAGAATGACGTAGAATGGGAAACAATAGGGGAGAGACATTATGTTTCTATTAGTTCAATGCTTTAAAAAGCGTTGACGTTTCGAATCTAATTCTTCATCATAAGAAAGGTTGGAAAAAATTAATGAAGTGATTGAGCGAAAATATGCTTGAAGTAAGGAGAGAAAAGGTAGATAAGATATAGGAATCAAACACGTTTGATGCCACTTCCGAAAGAGCTTCATTAGAGGGGAGTTAATAAGTGAGGAGCCATAAGCTGATCGTGTGTTTGTAGAAGAGTATTTGTGTATGGAGTTGGCATTAGGAAATGTGTGTGAGTGCGGTTTTTTTATGTGCATATCGATTTTAGAGCAGAGTGTAGATGAGCACGTGTGGAAATATGTTTGTGTTGTGGAGTAGGATTGTAGGATGTGGGAGGAAAGTGTTTTTGTATTCATATTATGTGTGATAAGAAGGCGTGGAGATGAGACGAAGGTGACAGGCGCTAGTGTGAGTTGAAAGGTTTGGTAAAAGGAATGCCGTATTGAAGAGGCAACTGATGAAAAATACTAGAAATACTAATAATAAGAAAATGTATAATTATAAATATGATGCAAAAACTGTGCATTTTGTGTAACAAGAGGAATGTCTAGAGAAATTAGAGGTAGTTGCAGTTGCAGTGGCAAAATAAAATACGGGAATACAATTCACATTTAAACTCTGAAGGTAAAAGTACGTTTTTGAAAAACGTATGTTCAGCAAAAGTAATGAAGCACGAGTGAAAAGATCATAAACTTTTGAGAAACAGAAGCAACTTAGCGTGATGTCGTCCGTCTTTACTTTATGAATTCAAAATGCGTCGAGATTCATCCGATCGAGGCCGCTGAAAGAACCAGATGAGTACTGGGATTAACGTAATCAACTTGCTCTTTCCCAAAAATTGCTTGTCATGCGCCAAAAAGGAAATTCACAGCTATATTCTTCAATGTATGTGCTTTACATCAGAAATATAACGAAAACGTCCAGCAGTAATGGTTAACGTCAGATTTCTTCCTAGAATATGGTCGGCTTGAGTACATGTTAGTAACAAAGTCCAATATAGCAGAAATGTGCGCCTATCGTCCACACCGGTCGTTGCTTTCCCGATTTCCTCTGCTTCCGATATACATATTGCATTTTCAAGAGCAGCATGTTCCAAAGAGATATCTTCAGTTGAGAACGCAGTAAATTTACTTTTTCGCGATGTGGTTATATCGAATATGATACACAGATGTGTATTCAAATCTAATGGAATTAATATGCAAAGTTTTATGTATTAATACATAAGCTTTCGTAGTTAAATTCTATTAAGAACACTATAAATCATGTGTCTGTGCATGTATGTATGTATATATGTATATATTTATCTATTTCTTTCTTTCTCTCTCTCTCTCTCTCACTATCTCTCCCTTTCTGTCTCTCTCTCTCACTATCTCTCCCTTTCTCTCTCTCTCTCTCTCTCTCTCCTCTCTCTCTCTCTCTCTCTCTTTCGATCTGCGTATTTATGTGTTTGTGTCTGTGCAGAAAGAAAAGAATGAAGAGAGAGAAGAGGGAAAAGGAAGAAATTTGAAAAATTTTAGTACAACGAACGAAAGATTCACCAATTCACAGATAGCAGGAAGACTGTTGATATGAATCAGGTATGTGTATGATACATGTGTTCAAGTAGTAATTGATGTAATTGGAAGGGTCTGGAAATCCTTTATTTTTTGTCCGCTGATAGCTTACACCACCCGCGCGCGCACACACATACACACACGCACACACATGTATATTTATTTATTTGTCTTTTTTTCTCTTACTGTGGTTGTGATGGTGTTGGCGCTGGTTTTGTGTAAAATGCATAAGCGGTGCTGGTTGAAATCGTACACTTGATCAATGTTAGGCGCAGGAGTGGGGGTGTGGTTAGTAGCTTGCTTACCAACCACATGCTCCCGGGTTCCATCCCACTGCGTGACACCTTTGGCAAGTGTCTTCTACTATAGCCTCGGGCCGACCAAAGCGTTGTGAGTGGATTTGGTAGACGGAATATGAAAGAAGCCCGATGTATGTATGTGTATATATATATATATATATATATATATGTATATATATATGTGTGTCTATCTATGTATGCGTGTGTATATGTTAGTGTGCCTGTGTTTGTCCCCGCGACATCGCTTGACAACTGATGCTGATGTATTTACGCCCCCGTAACTTAGCGGTTCGGCAATAAGCACCGATAGAAAAAGTACTAGGCTTACAAAGAATAAGCCCTGGGATCAATTTGCTCGACTAAAGACGGTGCTCTAGCCTGGCCGCTGTCAAATTACTGAAACAAATAAAATAATGTTGCTGTTATTGTTTTTATTGATTAGCTAGCGCTAGATCAAGTATTCTTATGATCAGTTATCATATCATAGCCGTTTTTAATAATCGAATGAGCCTTCTATCTAAGATTAAGGAATAGTATCTCCTAACACACCGAACAACTGATTAGAGGTTGCACCTATTGGCTCAAAACTGTTGGGGCATTATTCGTAAGGGGAGATCCTGGCAGTGGTGATAATAATGGTTTTTGTACTAGTGGTTGTCATGATGGTAATGGCGATGATAGACATTGTGTTTTGCTTCTCGGTAGGGATAGCACTTCAAAAGCACGTCGATCATGATAACCATTTAAATATCGAATAGACTATCTGACATACGCCATTTCGGATGCCTCTTCAGTTTTGAATTTTGAACGTGCATTTGAGAATGTTTTGTAGTTCAATGTATGTAGAGTAAACAATCTCTCGGATTTTAAATCAGTTTGATAAGTGCTACGCACAAATCTCTCAGCTCAGTTTTGTAAAGTTGTGCAGATTAAAAGGAAAGTGGACAAACAGAGAGGCAGATATATACATACGTATTTATGTAAATATGAATATATCTATTCATATTTATCTATCTTTCTATCTATCTATTTATATATATATATATGTGTGTGTGTGTGTGTGTGTGTGTGTGTGTGTGTGTGTGTGTGTGGTGTGTGTGTGTGTGTATGCGTGTGTGTGTCTGAGAATGTGAACAAATATACATGCATACACTTTAATGTAGGCTACGGCATACGACGATGTAAATATCATCTTTAAGTAGATTCTAATTAATAATATCCATAACTGTTCACTGAATTCCAATAATTAGTCTTGTTACCATGGATAGCATGTTTCTTTGATTTAGTCGACTGTAAATGAAAAAATTGACTATCACACATTGACTATCACAAATTGGCTATCACACTCGGAAGTCTTGACGTTGACACTCAATCTAATAGAAGTGGCCTCCAAATATCCTTGAAACCATATGATAAAATCTTATAGGATGAAGAGTACGTGACAATGTTAGTGTTCGTAGTTACGGACACAAAGAAAGCGAAGGTAACGCCTAGAATATTAAACATTGGTCAACTCAACAAAACAGCAACAAGAATTGTAGCAACAAACTCACGATTTCAATTAACGTCGTGATGTACTGCAATTTGTCCAATCTACAGGTTGTTTATGTATGCTTATAATTCGTTGTTTTTATTTTTATTAGATCAGGCCTGATGGAACACACTTACCCTCAATGAGGCTCCAACCTCGACCAAACTGTTCTTTAATAAACATAGTTCTCTTACAGCTACTTTATTCAATGTTTCCATCGATATTTAATATACTCGGAACTGTTGTTATTGTTACAGCTGCAACTGCAAGCCAGCTCAAAGTCAGCCCTTTATTGATGTTTCCCAGTAATTAAATGCATTCAGATCTTGCCTGTCACATTTTATCTAAAATTAACTTATAAAATGAAATGCATACTTCTACATCTAAGTCAGTGCGATGTGATATGATGGAGACTTGGCTACTATTTCTGGTACGTTATCCACTCCGTAGATCTTACTTTATTATTCTTGATTGATATTTTTATAGCGAAGTTCGCCTTATATTTTTGTATTTTCTCCTGATTATTCTGATTAGATGCTTAAAATCATTTCAGTACCAGTCTCTTTGCATTAAATATTCTAAATTATAAACCTACGAAATATAAAACTATTGAAAACATATTTGCTTATGCATAAAACAATAGCTTATATGAACGAGGGAGCCTCTACGTTGGCACACGGTTTGCTAGATATAATACCCAAATCTTGCTCAAATGTCAGCAATCAACTGAATCATAAAGAGGAGACATTAACGGCATAAAATACGGAAATACTAAAAAATTAGTGAGAATAGGTTTGATGAAACCACAAACTTGGTGATAATAGGTTTGATAAGACATCAAGTACTATTGGTTATTTAATAGTACTCTACTGTCACGCTATCTTTATTTTAATTATATAAGAAAGGAAGGCAAAATTGGCCATTGTGGAATATGAAACTCAAATACAAAGGGCAGTGACTAAAACTTGCAATGGTATTTTATCCTACGTACTAATGATTTCGATACAATCCGAGACACTTTTTAAAAGAGAGGAGGGTCGGGTTTGGAATACTTCTAATCATAGTGTTGTTCGAACTAGCTTGACTCAATTCTACGCGACAACCTCAGCAAAGAAAGCGAAAAACAACATTCAGCTGAAGATCCAGACACTACGATTGAATGCAAAGTACGTATTATAGTTTTATGGCACATTTCTCATTCACCTGCATCTAAATATACTAAATGTGGTATAGACTTAAATATCATGAATAGTTTCCAGCAACATTTAGGCTGATATATCAAACAAGACGCCAGTATCATAATCATTATTTAATAATATAACAGGTAACTCACAAACTATTAAATCACAATTGAAATGAAATAAATATGGTATCACAAGAATATCAAACGCATTTCTATATCAACTAAGATAGAATTTATATTTATATAACTCCGGATTAGAATAAGATGTCTTTTGATATAAATAGATTCGATAGAATCTAATATATACATACGCCTGACATACGTTTTTCTTAGTGTTTTTTTAAGAAAGAAATGTTCCTATCAAATCATGCGTAGTAGTAGTAGTAGTAGTAGTACGCTTAAATAAGAATAAGCTGGTGAGCTAGCAGAGCTGCTAGCACGGCAGGCAAAATGCTTTGCAGTATTTCGTCCGTCTTTACGATACGAGCTCAATGTCCGCTGAGTACAACTTTCCCCGAGTTGTACTCCGCGGAATTTAAACTCAAAACGTAATGACGGACGAAAATTTGAAACGAGTATTAATACACATAAATACTAGATATACTGACATACCAACACAAAAACACATATACATATTATTTATGAGCGTATGTATGTGTGCTTGCGTGCGCATGCTTTATTAACGTACGGATTGCAGTATCTAATTTGGGGAATATGCTCTGTAAAATTTGGTAACAATGGTGGATATGTACAAGCCCAAAAAATACATCTAAATACATCCTAATACACACGTACGTATGAAGAGAAAAGTAAATGTTATGAATATATGGATGTCTTAAATACTGTTGCGTAGCGGTATCAGATACAGAAATTTTGCGGCTGTTATTCCCCAACGGTTACAATACATTCGCCTATAAATTTTAGCCACTATGTAATTCAGGTGAAGATATAGGGACTTTCCTAACTCATAGACTCATGAACTCAAGTGCGTGTTCGGGATATAACAGCTGGACTGAGAGACACAGCTGAACCAGCTAATTGTTATTCAACTTCAGCAGACCAAAAATAAAGCAACAAGAAACGACTTGTTCTCTTCAAGGACACAACGCACCTCAGCGAATCGATCCCACGACTTTATACTCATGAGCTAGACTTATCAACTAAATCACCTGTCTTGCTCTCTCTCTCTCTCTCTCTCTCTCTCTCTCTTTCCTTTTCTCTCTCTCGCTCACTCTCTCTCACATATACACTATATCTATATATTTTTATTTGTATATTTATATATATATATTTATATATATATTACTCTTTTACTCTTTTCCTTGTTTCAGGCATTTGACTGTGGCCATGCTGAAGCACCGCCTTTAGTCGAGCAAATCGACCCCAGGACCTATTTTTTGTAAGCCTAGTACTTATTCTATCGGTCTCTTTTTACCGAACCGCTAAGTTACGCGGACGTAAACACACCAGCATCGGTTGTCAAGCGATGTTGGTAGGACAAACACGGACTCACAAACATATACACTAACATGTACATATATACACATAAATACATATATAAGACGGGCTTCTTTCAGTTTCCGTCTACCAAATACACTCACAACTCGGCCCGAGGCTACAGTAGAAGACACTTGCCCAAGGTGCCACGCAGTGGGACTGGACCCGGAACCAAGTGGTTCGTAGGCATGCTGCTTACCACACACCCACTCCTATACCTATATACATATATGCAAGTATGTGCGTACATAGACATGTGTATGAAACCTTTTTGGTACGCGCGTGTGTGGGGGTTTGTATATATATATATATAATTGAAAAATAGGATAAAATCTTTATAAGAATTTATCAAGTAGTTAGCGTGAAAAACCTAATTTGGGAAACAGTAATTGATTAATCCTTTTAAATATATTAATTTGTATTAAGGGCATTACTATACTTGGATGCCTCATGCTAGGAGGGACTCTCAAAGTCAAAACTACCATGATAAACATTATGGGTTAAGATGATGTGGTGATGAGAAAGTTTATTATGGTAGTTTTGACTTTAAGAGTCCCCTCTTAGCGTTAGGCATTTATGTATAGTAAGGCCCTTATATATATATATATATAAATATATATGTATATATATATATAAATATATATATATATATATTATATATATATATATATATATATATATATATTATATATATATATATATATAATATATATATATATATATATATATATATATATATTAATCAATTTAGGGTAGCAAAAAATTCAGTAAAAATTTATCGCTACCAGCGGCCTAGTGGAAAAGAGAAAATAGTCAAAGACTAAATATATATAAATATAACAATTTAGGAATGGCCTAAACAGGCCATTCGTCCACCATAAAGAGCAGCCAGAACTCCAACCGCCAAGTAGTGCAATTCGGAAATAACGTGAAAATTTAAAAACGTTTACCCTAATTCATCTTTTATACGATGCATTGTTTCGGTGTTTTTAATGATAGACCAGCTTAATTAAATTAAATTAAGCTAGTCTACCATAGGTCACACTTCATCAGTAAAAGAAACCTGGGAGAGACGAATATACACGAGGCGACTGTATCAATGCCTCGGGAATATCTGTCTTAAAATTTTCAAGACCAACGCATTCGCGCCAAACTTATCGGCAGCAAATATAAACTGCCGATTCAATCTCAGAATTAGTCAGAAAATTATCAATTAATCAATTTAGGGTAGCAAAAAATTCAGTAAAAATTTATCGCTGGTCTATCATTAAAAACACCGAAACGATGCATCGTATAAAAGATGAATTAGGGTAAACGTTTTTAAATTTTCACCTTATTTCCGAATTGCACTACTTGGCGGTTGGAGTTCTGGCTGCTCTTTCTGGTGGACGAATGGCCTGTTTAGGCCATTCCTAAATTGTTATATTTATATATATTTAGTCTTTGACTATTTTCTCTTTTCCACTAGGCCGCTGGTAGCGATAAATTTTTACTGAATTTTTTGCTACCCTAAATTGATTAATTGATAATTTTCTGACTAATTCTGAGATTGAATCGGCAGTTTATATTTGCTGCCGATAAGTTTGGCGCGAATGCGTTGGTCTTGAAAATTTTAAGACAGATATTCCCGAGGCATTGATACAGTCGCCTCGTGTATATTCGTCTCTCCCAGGTTTCTTTTACTGATGAAGTGTGACCTATGGTAGACTAGCTTAATTTAATTTAATTAAGCTGGTCTATCATTAAAAACACCGAAACGATGCATCGTATAAAAGATGAATTAGGGTAAACGTTTTTAAATTTTCACCTTATTTCCGAATTGCACTACTTGGCGGTTGGAGTTCTGGCTGCTCTTTCTGGTGGACGAATGGCCTGTTTAGGCCATTCCTAAATTGTTATATATATATATTATATATATATATATATAATATATATATATATATATATTTATATATTAGAAATATAGACAGACCGATAGATAGATAGATAGATAGATAGATAGATAGATAGATAGATAGATAGATAGATAGATAGATAGATAGATAGTGATGTACTGCATTATATAAACAAAATGTATTTATAAAGATAAGTAAAATGCATATAATTAAGCAAGGAAATAATGCTATGGCGAATTATTAGAAAATAGAGATTAAAAATTTAAGATTTAGTTGACAATAGGTAAAACTTTGAGATAAATGGATAAATTTTAAAGCTTCCCATCGTAGACATTTTAAATATTGTGAGATTTCTTGTAAAAGACTTTCAAAAGGCATCTTCAATGAATATTTGCGCAGTTATAAAGTAAGTTAAATATATTCTTAAATATATATAAAATCAATATGTAAATAAAGTTATGAAAAAAATTAATTATTTTAAAAATTAGTATAATCTTAAGCAATATAGGAAAATGTAAATAGATAAGAAATTTTATTTTAAAAACAGATAAATCTTGAGTGATTCTACTTGAGTGATTCTATTATAAATAAGAAGAAAAATATATGCAGTGATGAAAATGGCGTGTTCTCTGAAGAACGCTTTTCTTTGACATTCGAGGACATGGTTATGAAATCAGAATGCAGCGCAGTCTTCGTTCATTTCGGAAACCATTTTATGGCTCAGAATTATCGAAGCATGGAATAGACTATTCGTGTCGGTTGTTCATGCCAGGATACTGCATCTTTAAAAACTTCCAAGCCTTAACTATGCATCCTTTCTTTCTTCTGGTTCTTCTAATTTATCTGTCGTCTTCTAATTTATCTTGTGTAGTATGTACGAGCTATTTGATATCTGGGTATGACTATAAACTACATCCGGTAGTGGGACCCTGAAGCCCCGGTTTCAGGGTTTAACTGGTGTGGAACCACCTCTTGGCCACTATTGTTTCCAGGTCTACTCTGGCCCGGAGTGGTAGCATTTGTAAGGGTCCCAGCGATGGATTAACAAGAAATGCCCCCTTCGACTAGAGGAGGAGATCCGTAGAATGCAGTCGCCGTATTCCCTGCTTGTCGTAAGCGGCGACTAAAAGAAGCGGGAGCCAGGGGACTGGGAATCCTCTCCATCTAGGAAATCCATATTCCTAAAAAGACAGCAAGAAGATGACAAGGGGTGGGAGAAGGCTAAGACCAAATAAAACACTAGGACTAGGGTCATGTAATGTGCGAGGGTGTAGTACAAATGAGGTAAAGAGATAGGGATTGTCATGGGGAGGAGAAGGATGGATGTGGTGGCACTGAGCGAGACTAAGATGAAAGGTAAGGGAGAGTATCAGTTTGGTGGTTGTGACTGGAGGAGTGTCGCAGCTGGGAGGGGGGGGGCTCGTGAGGGAGTAGCATTGCTGGTGAGTGATCGTGTAAAGAAGAGTATGGTGGAGTGGAAGGAAGTGGCTTCAAGATTAATGTGGATTAAGATGAGGTGGTGAGGCGAAATATCGGTATTTTTTTAGTGCATATGGTCCAAGGATTTAACGGAGTTAAGAAGAAGTAGAGGATTTCTGGAGGGAATTGACAGAGTGTGTGGATAGAGTGGGGAAAGTGGTTATATGATGGTGTTGAGTGATTTGAATGTGCGAGTGGAAAATGGGGAAGTAGAAAATGCAGTAGGAAAATATGGGGCTCCTGGTCGGAAAGAGAGTGGAAGGAAATTTTTGAAATGTTTATAGAGCAGGGGTTGGTGGTGGGGAATAGTTTTTTTTTTTAAGTGGGAGAAGAATAAGTTCACGTGGCGGTGGGTGCAGGGAGGAACAATAGTGGATAGGGCCTCGATGGATTATCTATCTTTCTTCCACTCTGTACCTCTTTCCAAAACATCTTTTTATTTCTTACAAAATTTTCACTCAACATTTTTCCGAACCTTTCACTCGCAGCCTATTTCGCTACCCTCACAACTCTCTTTCCCCTCCTCTTCACTTCTCTGTAACGACCATAAGCCTCTTCATCACAAGATTCATGTCTTGTGTGTTCTGAGCAGTTGCAACAGGTCAGAGAAGCAACTTCTATGAAGCAGCTTTCAATTATGATCCAGCAGTTCTTTATGCAGATGACAGTAGAGTTTCCAGTGGTGCAATGACACCTGAGTGCATATATTGTAAAGTAAGGAAGTGGCCTGGAGAGACATCTGCACTGTGCTGCAGTGGTGGAAAGGTTAAACTCTTTGCAATCCCCCAGCCTCCAGAGCTACTGAAGAAACTATTGTCATCAACTATTGTCATCCAAGCACTTCCAAAAAAAAAGGGATGAAGAGGCTTATGGTCGTTACAGAGAAGTGAAGAGGAGAGTAAAGAGATTGGTGAGGGTAGCGAAATAGGTTGCGAGTGAAAGGGTCGGAAAAAAGTTGAGTGAAATTGAGAGAGTGGTAGGAAGGTTTGTGGATGCGCATGTAATGAAAGGTGAAGGTAAAGGAGTGTCAGATCACTTCTTAGTACAGGGTAAGTTGAAGGCATGCTCAATGTGGAATGCTAGATGATTGACAGGGAGGAAAATGGTTGTGAAGCTGAGTGAACTGAATAGGAGAGAGAAGGTGCAGGAGTATGTAGAGAAACGGAGAGGTGAATATGAACAGGTTAAGAAACGGGAGGTAGGAGGTGTGGAGGAGGAGTGGGAGGGTATTATAGAGGCTGTAACGAGATGTGCTTCTCAGGCATAGGGTACACGAGTGGTAAGAATGTCGGAATTGGGAGGAGGACGGCTCGTGAGGTAGTGAGTGATGGAATGAGCAGGTAAGGAATGTGGTGGCAGAGAAGAAAAGGGCCTTTGAAGAGTGGTTGCAGAAAGGGGATGAAGAGGCTTATGGTCGTTACAGAGAAGTGAAGAGGAGGGTAAAGAGAGTGGTGAGGGTAGCGAAATACGCTGCGAGTGAAAGGTTCGGAAAAATGTTGAGTGAAAATTTTGTAAGAAATAAAAATTTTGTAAGAAATAAAAAGATGTTTTGGAAAGAGGTACTGAGTGGAAGAAAGGTGGTTGGAGGAAGGGAAGAAATGATGAAGGATGTAAATGGAAATTTGTTGAAAGGAAGTGATAAGGTACAAAGTAGATGGGTAGGGTATGTTAGTGAGCTGAGGAGGTGGAATACAGAATGAGAGAAGGGAGTAAGGCACTTGGAGCTGTGAAAAGAATGCTGGGAGATAAAAAGTTGAGCATGAAAGTGAAAAAGGATGTGTATGAGGGCAAGATTGTGACGACAATGTTTTAAGATTCAGCGACGTGGGGGATGACAGAGGCAGGAAGGGGGCGACTAGATGTGTTTCAGATGAGATGTCTGAGGGCTATAGTTGGTGTGACACGAATGAACAGGATGGGGAATGAGGGGGTGTGAAGGCGAGCAGGAATGAGAGAAAAACTAACAACCAAAATGGATAGACGAATGTTGAGGTGGTTTGGCCACATGGAATGGATGGATGGGGAGCGGATGGTAAGGAAACTGATAAAGGCAGAAGTGGTAGGTAGGAGAACCAGAGGAAGAACTCAGTTTATGTGGATGGATGGAGTGATGAAAGCTTTGGTGGTTAGAAGTGTTGGAGTGAGAGAGGCAAGAGAGGTTATAAATGATAGGAAAGCTTGGAGAGTGATTGTGGATGGATGAATGAATTTGATGTTGCTCAAAGGTGTACGGAAACAACATGATGCGGCGGAAATAAACCAGCATATACTGTTGGGCCTCGCTGCTAATATTGGGGGTTGTGTTCTATGCCTTGACCCAAGCATAGAACGGAGCTCGTCTCGTTGAGGTGGGAAATGAATGGAATGTCTGGTGTGTGTCTTATGGCTACCCCTCCTAAAAAAAACTGGGGAATCGGCCTGGGAATATATATATAACATTTGATATCTATCATATCTATCATTGGTGTCTTCGATTACATCACATATTTCTGATTTTTGTCCTCTATCAAAAACTTTTTTCCGACAATACTGAGCACCTGAACACTATGAAATAAGCTTATTAATAATATTATTAGAATATAAGAGTGGGCCAAAAGTCACGAAACTATACATTTGTTGTATATTTGTTGTACTTCCTCTGGATTTTTAACATGTAATGTGAAATTTCGTGTAATATCTCTTTAATTTCCCCAAAACTACCACGGAATGTAGATTATCTGCGCTAGTTCTGTATATTTAAGCATGTAATCCTGAATGAATGCTGAGTGGTGTGTAGCCGTAAGAACGATTGTAAGTATGCAGCGGTATGAATGTGACAGTTTCCTCTTAGTTTTAGAGTATATAGCTTAGACAGATAAAAGAGCTATGTGAGTGTTGTTAATTATTATTTCAGATAATTCGGCTTCTGCAAACAAAATTGGTTCCGATTTTAATTTAAAATGCATCTAGTATTGTCAAATTCTCCGCAGTAGATAAATTGAAATATCTATTCTGATCGCCTGCTTTTAGTCAATCGGTAATTCACCGTTTGTGGTTGTATTGGTGTTAAACACAATGTTAATAACATAATGTTATATGAATTTACATTCACTCTAAAAGTATTGAGCAATTTCTTTCGCCTAACTATATTCCACTTAGTTTGATAAAGCAATCAGATGGGTGTTATGCATGTGTGCATACATGTTAATATTCATATTTATGCGTATATGTAATACATATCAGTGCGATCGTATGTGATATATATATATATACATTATTCAAAAACATGACATGTCTTGTGTGTTCTGAGCAGTTGCAACAGGTCAGAGAAGCAACTTCTATGAAGCAGCTTTCAATCATGATCCAACAGTCCTTTATGCAGATTACAGTAGAGTTTCCAATGATGCAATGACACCTGAGTGCATACGTTGCAAAGCAAGAATGTAGCCTGGAGAGACATCTGCACTGTGCTGCAGTGGGGGAAAGGTTAAACTCTTTGCAATCCACCAGCCTCCAGAGCTACTGAAGAAACTATTGTCATCAACGGAGCAAAATTCCTAGCACTTCCAAAACAAAATTAGGCAATACAAAGCTGCACTGCAGATGACATTATTTGGAACGACAAGAGATTTAACAGAGCCAGGATTCATGCAAACTTTCAAGATCCAAGGTCAGATTTATCATCGGATTGACTCTCTACTACTGTTGTCAAATGATTCATCAAAATCGGCATTTCGTTGTTTATAATCTGTACCTCTTGTTTGGTTATGAAATAAGCTAGACAACACATTTCGTTTTGGGATTTGGTTTGCAAGATTCTTTATTTGAGTTCGTGTGTTGAAGCATATTCTGTTGTGTCTGGGGAGAGTAATTTTCTTTTTGTGCTTTATAATTTAACACACTCACCGGTAAAATTTCCACTTATTTCTTATTTTAATTTTCCTACAATTTTCGCTGCGTCTTGCAAGCTTTTTAATAGTCTTGAATCGAAACATTTGTAGCGATTATTAATATTATGTTAATAAAATAACATATGTCAGTTTGAACTCTCTATTTTCCTTTTATTATTTCATATATATATATATATTATATATATATATATATATATGTATGTATGTATACATGTAGTATATGTAACATGCTTACATCATTGCATGGCGTGACGCAGATACGAGCACTCTTACGCTCACTAATAGATGCAGTGTTACATATGTCCTATATGCTCTCTATATAAACAAGATATATAATTGTATGCATGCGTATATGAAAAAGCCCCTGCAGATACATATGCATATAACTATTAAAAATGTGTGTATGTTTATATATATACATATGTATGTAAGTATGTATTATATATACATATATATTTTTTTATATATATATATATAATATATATATATATATATATATATAATATATACTATATATATATATATATATATATACGAACCAGTCTAAAGCACTCATGAGTGTACAAACAAGTAGGGCACACAAACGCATGTTGGAAATTATGATGACAGAAATGGCGCCAATAGCTAAGTGTACATACACTTGGTGATGACGTGCGGATCACAATGTTGAAAGAATCTAATATGGTTGCTACCTTGATATAGTAGGTAAACGCTGTTAAAGATCAACTGATAAAAAGTGCTATGCTGATGTAAAATAAATAGAGGAATACAAAATTAATGTGTGAAAGAGAGGAAAGAAATTAAGTGAGAGAACGGGAGAAAGGAAACCTAATCTGATATATATCACTATCTTTCGTACAACGATTCAGTTTACTGATGTTATCACAACTACAGCCACAAAAAAAACATCATTGCCACTGAATTTACACAAAGTTATATAACTAAGAAAACACTTTACCGTCATTGCAATCAATCTTATTGGTTTTATAAATATTGTTGATAATATTTCCTGCAACCACAATTCGTATTTCGCTTCTCTCCACGAGTGTGAAAGTAATTGCTGTTTATTTATTTTTCAGAAAAATAATAGTTACTTGTCTGTTGTCGTAGTGGCATTTTACGTTCGTGTAATTTGCTTGTTATGTTAACGTCTGAAGGACACAGATGGACGCATTCATTCCGTTTACGCGTCAGTATAAAGACCTACACATATTTAAATATTTTTGTTTGTAATTACTGTAAATTAGAAATTAAATTATACGCATCGTGGCCTGTTGCGACAAAGAGTGGATTATTTGAAAATGTGGATGCAGAAAGAATGAACGCAAGAAGCAAAGACGCCTGTTCAAAGTAACCAAAGTCATCTTCCCCATCCTTTTATCTTTTACTTGTTTCAGTCAGCAAACTACGACTATGTTAGGGCACCTGCTTAAAGAATTTTAGTCGAAGGAAACCACTCTCAGTATGTTTATTGATAGACCTTGTACAGGAGTGGCTGTGTGGTGAGTAGCTTGTGTACCAACCACATGGTTCCGGGTTCAGTCCCACTGCGTGACACCTTGGGCAAGTGTCTTCTACTATAGCCCCGGGCCGACCAAAGCCTTGTGAGTGGAAGCCCGTCGTATATATGTATATGTATGTATGTGCGTGTATATTTGTGTGTCTGTGTTTGTCTCCCTAGCATCGCTTGACAACAGATGCTGGTGTGTTTACGTCCCCGTAACTTAGCGGTTCGGCAAAATAGACCGATAGAATAAGTACTAGGCTTACAAAGAACAAGTCCTGGGGTCGAGTTGCTCGATTAAAGGCGGTGCTCCAGCATGGCCGCAGTGAAAATGACTGAAACAAGTAAAAAGAGAAAAAGAGAAAAAAAAGAGAAAATATCCTTTGTATTGAACAATTAAGTTACGAGAACATAAACACACCCAGTGGCTGTTGAAGACAGACAAAGGCACAAACACATTCACACACGCCCATACACATACTCATGCATACGCACTCGCACGCGTAAACACACACACATACACATACACACTCACACACACACACACATATATATATATATAATATATATGCAATCACAAGGCTTTGGTCGGGTCCAGACTATAGTATAGGGTGCCAAGTAACTGGTTTGAACACAGACCCTAATAGATGGAAAGCAAACGTCTAACCACACAGCCACGCCCTTGTTCGAAATCATTAATAAAAAGTAAGCAAGAATCAGTAAAAAAGCATAATTACCTCGGCCATCGACATCTCCCCTGACTGGACTAATAAGAGCAATGACAAACGCAACAGCAACTTTACGACAACTGTATATAACTATTATATAACGAGAGAAAAATCTCGGCTGCCTAGAGCATGAAATGTGGATTTGTCGATGAAATGCAATTGTATCACATATCAACACCAGCAGCGTCGCCTTTATTGTACTAACAGTGAGTGCAGAGAACCAGCATCAGCGACAGCAATGGACTACGATTGGAGCAAGAGTCTTGTTCGTTCTGTTGATGTACCGCTGCGTAACAATTAAGATTGCAGAGTAGAAAGTGCCATAGAGCCATCTGGAGTAAGCTAGCCACCAGACGAAATTGAACGGTAGATGTAAAATTTCACTCGTGGAAAATGAAACTATGGACTTCCTGTTACAGAGAAGATGGCACAGTTATTCTCTGCTTGTAATTTGTATGGTGAGGTAACATCAAAGCCAATTGTCCATAATATCACTATTTGTAAATTTAGTTGCTCGCAACCAGCGCAAACCTAATGTAAATCGTTTCACTTTGCGTCATCATTAAGACACATGTCCATATAAACTAACATATGCAATGTCTCTATCTACCTATCTATCTATGCACACACACACACACACATACACATACACACACACACACACACATATATATATATAGATATATGATATATATATATATAATATATATAATGTTATAATATATATATATATTATATATATATATATATATATAAGAAAATAGTAAAGAGTGAAAAAACGACAGAAGGCTTAAATGTTAAAAAATATATATTTGTGTCAAAATGTCTGGAGAATATTGGAAAAATTTTTTTTCCTTTCCTTAAAATGACATAATTTTAAAATTTTTAAAGAAATTACCGGTTTCGCGTGTAGCTTTTCAAATTTCTTGTGACGTTATGTTTATATTGCATGGAGTTATCATTGTGTTTATTTTTAGGAGATTTCTAAATAAGGGGAGGTAGTGAGTGATTTCTTCCGCTGTAAGGGAGATAATCGCTTAAAAATGTTTTTCCCCTTTCCCTTGTTAATTTCTCTGTGTCAGTATGTTCGGATGGTTGAGTCTGGGTTTGTACTTTTCAATGAAGAATGTTTCCTTGTTCAGTCTCATTTGTGTTGATGATCCGAAAGCACATTGGTAAAATGGGAAGATTAAAAATTGTGGCAGTAGTTGCTTTACGCATTTCTCAATGTGCTCACTAAAAGGTATCATTCTATATTCTGGGAATGCAATCTGTTGTCGATGCAGTGTGCATCTACGCCTGAATGATAGTCCCGTGGAACCCACGTAGTCTTGGTGGCAGCCCGAGCATTTAATGACATAAATTATGTTTTCAGAGGCACAAGTAAAGTTAGATTTGATCTTGAATCTCTGTCCCTCTTTAAAGAATAATTCTGATCCTTCCAATAGGTTAGGACATGTTGCACAGTTCGATCTACCACATTTTTTTACTTTTGCATCCGTAATTTTAGAAGACAATTTTGCCTTTGTGAGAATCTTTTTAAGTGATTTAGGCTGTTTGTACTTTTAATGATTTGGTGTATGTTTAGAATTTCCTTTAATTTTAGGTTTTTATGAAGTATTGGTAAATTCTGGGTGATGATGGTGAAGGCTTCTTTGTTTCTGGGGTTGTATGTAGATATGTAAGGTAGTATTTTCGGGGAAGGTGTGGTTGTGTTGAACTTTTCTTAAAGTTTCTATGTTGTTTCTGTTGCACGTCTGATCCCATCCTCTATGAGTTGAGCTGGGTAATGTCTGTCAATTAGGGTGTTTTTGAGTTCTTGCAGTCTAAAGTCCTGGTATTTTGTTCTGACACTATTGTGCATATCCTTCTTGCAAGGTTGAAGGGGATGTTTGTTTTAGTGTGTTGGGTGGCATGAATTAAAAAGAAGGTATGTTTGGCGTCTGTGGCTTTGTAAAAAATGTCTGTTTCTATTTTAAGGTTAATTTTTTTAATTAGTATATCCAAGAACGGGAGCTCCTTTTGGTTGTATTCCATTGTGAACTGTATATTTGGGTTTATGCTGTTCAATAGGTTTTTAAATTTTAGGAGTTTATCTATGTTTTCATTCCAGAGAATGAAACAATCGTCTAGGAATCGTTTCCAATTCTCTTTTATGTATTGAGAGAGGGAGTTTCCAAAGATTGATAGAGATTCCTGGTAAATGATTATTTCCATGTATCCCATTGTTAGTTCGCAATGACTGGTGCTGCCCTTGTACCCATAGCAATTCCGGATTTTTGACGGTAAAATGTATTGTCAAACATGAAGTGGTTATTGGGTAGGATGAATTCAATTGATTTAGTAATGAATTCCTTACTGATCCTTTTTGGTAGTTCTTCCGGAAATTGGTCTAACCAGAACTGTATGCCTCCAGTCCATAATTTTGAGGTATACTGGTATACAAGTTGACTACATCAAATGAAACCAGGATTGTTTCTTCCTTGTTTTTTTTTGGAAGGTGGTTAACATATCTAAGTCATCTCTGATATGGCTATCGACTGTTAAGGAGGGTTTCAGGAGGATGTCCATAAGTAGACTTAGTCTGTGTGTTTCACAGGTTGGGCCAGCTACAATTGAAAAATTGAAAAGTACAAACCCAGACTCAACCATCCGAACATACTGACACAGAGAAATTAACAAGGGAAAGGGGAAAAAAATTTTTAAGCGATTATCTCCCTTACACCGGAAGAAATCACTCACTACCTCCCCTTATTTAGAAATCTCCTAAAAATAAACACAACGATAACTCCATGCAATATAAACATAACGTCACAAGAAATTTGAAAAGCTACACGCGAAACCGGTAATTTCTTTAAAAATTTTAAAATTATGTCATTTTAAGGAAAGGAAAAAAAATTTTTCCAATATTCTCCAGACATTTTGACACAAATATATATATTTTTTAACATTTAAGCCTTCTGTCGTTTTTTCACTCTTTACTATTTTCTTATATATTCACCCACGTGCTTTACCAAACAAACTTTCTTATCTATATATATATATATATTCATGCATGCTCACGCGCATCTGTAAATGTATTCATACACGCATATGCGTGAGCATATATATACACATACATGTACACGCAAAGGCGCGCAACAGCTCGCAAATAGTCATGCACAAGTACGCATATTGGTACATACGTATATACACACACTAACTCATATTTGTATATACACATGCACGTACATATACATATACGCGCATATATATATATGTGGAACAAAAATGCAATAGAGGACAATAAAACATTCGGACAGATACATGATACAAAGGTGGATAAGGGGAACAACAATTAGGACAAGCGGAAAAAAGACGCGTCATTCGTGGTCTTCCTTCCTCAATCAAGTACCAGAAGTCACGACCGTTTCGTGCAGTTAAACTTGAGAGGGTTCGATCTGGTTGCCCCCAAAAACATCTAAGCTAAGAGCATTAGACCCCTTTGTAAGAAAGCAAACGTGTACGGCAACACAGACGAAAAACGGAGAACATGGTACACACTTATGAATATGAACAACAAGAAAATAACAACAGGTGTCTTTCGACTGAGAACGAACGAAATTACGCTGGCGTGTATGAAGTGAAAATCTAAAGGCAGAAACATAGGAGATGGACAGAAGAGATGTTGGCGGTCGACAGTCAGGTCGAGAAAGAAAGATCATGGCTAGCTGGCTGGACACCGCTCACGTGGAAGGAGGAGAGATGGGCAGGTGAGTGTGGGATTGAAGTATCAGAAAAGAATCAAAGACAAAGAGAAAGATACAGGGGAGACAAACGAGTGGGAAATAGTGAAATTTAAAGAAACGGCCAAGAAATATATATATATATATATATATATATATATATATATATATATAACAGTACTGGGAGAATAAGAACGGAACGAAGCGAACGAATCGAATCGAACCCGACGCGAGGTCGCTGTCAAACAATAGTGTAATAAATAAAATATATGCATACATACAAACATATATGTACGTACCTACATCTACATGTATATATACATGCATATATAAATATATATACGTTATAATTCGAGAAACGAAAACGGAAAAACCATGTTTTACAACAGAAAAACAGAGACGTAGAACTCAACGAGAAACGAAAACGGAAAAACCATTTTTTTACAACAGAAAACCAGAGTACAGGACATACTACACAAGGAAAAATCCCCTTCATCAGCTGTCACTAGTTCGACTTCAGCGTGTTTCGAAGGCATGGCGAGTCGTGTTCTGTCTTGCCTGGGGTCGAACTAGTGACAGCTGATGAAGGGGATTTTTCCTTGTGTAGTATGTCCTGTACTCTGTTTTTCTGTTGTAAAAAAATGGTTTTTCCGTTTTCGTTTCTCGTTGAGTTCTACGTCTAGTTGTGGTGTCCTGTACTCACGTATATATATTATATATGCATGTATATATACATGTAGATGTAGGTACGTACATATATGTTTGCATGTACGCATATATTTTATTTATTACACTATATATATATATATATAATATATATATATATATATATATATATATATATATATATATATATATATATCTATCTATATATATATATATATATATATATATATACGTTCTTATGTGTGTGCGTGTGTGCTTGTATGTATGCATGTATATGTAAATATCTATATTTGTTTACCAAACTCGTCCCCGAATTTCCGATCAGGTAACGTGTATGTTCCAAAGACTAACCCTTGAATCTAAATCCCCAACATGCAGGAACGGAAATGGAGTAACAAGTCCTACGGCTTTCTACCCTAAATCTGTCGCTAATCCCTCACCTGTTTCAGTTGATTTATATATATTGAACCAAATGTTGGAAAGGTGAATTGAGACGCAGAAGGATTCGAAACTCAGTGTGCAAAGAAATATAACGAATACTGTAAGTTATCCAATTCGACGCTTTGCCAACAGCGTCGATTGGGTGTGTGTGAATATGTGTATTTACGTGTATGTGAGTGTATGCATGTGTATATGCGTGTGCATATTTATGTATGTATGTATGCATGTACAAATATATATGTATTTTTGTATATGCGTGCTTGCTGCGTCTCTCCGTGTCTGTGCGAGACTGCGAACATTCATGTCTGTTACTCTATGTCTATCAATCTATTTGTATGTGCGTGTGTTTGTGTGTGTGTGTGTGTGTGTGTGTGTGTGTATGTGTGTGTGTGTGTGTGTGTGCGTGTGTTTGTGTGCATGTGTGCTTATGTATGCATGTATGTGTGCATACATACCTTTACACAGATGTCTCCGAAAACAAATACAAAGAATGGAGTTAATATTTCATTGAGTGTGTAATTTAGCTACTTTTGCTAATATGGTTATAAATTACACTCGGCAATGTCTTGTCCATTGTCAATGAATTAATTTCTTTCTTCAGTTACATTATCTCAGTTTACAGATAATTACGTAGACGTCTTGTAAAACTTCGACGTATAATCTCTGTGTCAAGAAAAATTGATGAGGTGTTTCCTTGTCCCAATGTCTGTTAGTATTGATGCCTTTTTAATTATAGTTAATTCCGTTTGCGTATTAAATACAAGGAGAATCAAAATGGTTAAGATATATGTTTTCCCGCTTCTGTATGTAATAGATTAATGTTAATGGATTTTATGCTTGTGCTATATCCTAATTGCTTATGTTCTATACTATTCTAGTTTCTCTAAATTTGTGGTTAGACTCTACGTGGAACTGTATCTAGGCAATGCTTTGCTGATCAGGTTAGAAATTGACCGAAACATAGTCAGGAATGTGCAGATAGAATGGAAAGAATATTACACATTCATTAATATTATTTTTCCTTCATCAAATAGTTATTTATAATTAGCTAATTAACCCTCTGCATGTACTATGTTATATATATATATATATATATATAACATAGAACATGCAGAGGATTTAATTAGGTAATGAAAATTATATTAATGAAAGACTAATATTTTTTTCCTTCTATCTGCACATTACTGTAGAAATTTTGAACAAGTTTCGGTCAGTTTTTAACGTCATCAGCAAAGCATTTATATATATATATATATATATATATATATATATAGAGAGAGAGAGAGAGAGAGAGAGAGAGAGACATACACATAGATAGATAGATAGATAGATAGATAGATAGATAGATAGATAGATAGATAGATAGATAGAGATAGATAGATAGATAGATAGATAGATAGATAGATAGATAGATATGCGTGATTTCATCGATGGGTGTATCGGTTTGAGTGAGTTGGTATTTCTTTCAGATCGAAACTCTAAATATTTTAATCAAACAATTTTATTCTCGCTGCCTAAGCAGTATATAATCTTATACAATTGGTTATGATTTTTCTTATTACTTCTTTAGCCTGTAAGGTGGCAGCAAAGCGTCGCTGGAGAGGTCATCATGAAATGGAAACATGTCAGTAGTTTTGTATCAAAATCAAAATCAAAATTATCTTACATAGTAATTAATTGTTGTGTTTCCTCCCTTATAAATCATTGTTAATGAGAAAATCCGAATGTCTATACGCTCGATATTATAAGAGACAATTCTTATCAATAAGTTTTCAGTGATACATTGACAAGTTACATTTATCAGGATTTCTAGTTATAAGTCTAATATGCTTCTTCCCAAATGTTCAAATATTTAATGAAACATATAATTGCATTCAAACAAGACGTGTTATCAAAGCAACAGAATGTTTTATAAATATATATGCCACGGTCATTCTATCGACTGTAGCATTGTATAATTGGCAATTTTCACTCAGCATCCAGACTACGCTGACGTGAAGTTATGTATAGATATTTATATTATTACTCTCTCCACCAAAAATAAATATGATAATAATACTAGTAACTAACATTTGATTTCTTTTAATATTCAAATACATATTAACTACATTTATCATAAGAAAGTAAATGTATATCTTACATTTGTGTATGTAACTATACATACAAATGTCCGTGTGTATCTATGTGTGAGTGTGTGTGTGTGCGTTGGACAAAATAATGGAAACACCTAGCATCATAGCATCATAATTTTAAATATCTGTAAAACCGTCTAAAGCTTGTTTATTTTTATGTTTTTTGATTTATTATTAGTGTTACTTCATATGTTTTGCTAAAATTGCTGGGTTTTCTTCAGATATCATCAAAAATAGGTAATTAAAATTCATTAAAATGACAGATCTATCGGACTTCCAAACAGGTAAAATTCTTGGTGCTGATATGGGAGGCGCTAGCATTACGAAAACAGCCGAAATGTTTCGTGTATCAAGAAGTACAGTTTCGAAAGTAATGACAACCATTGAGAAAGAGGGAAAATCCTTCTAATCGAAACAAAACTCCGGAAGAAAACCAAAACTTTCAGATGGGGACCGTCGGACTCATAAGCGCATTGTTAGAAAGGATCACAAAAGTAGATATCCAAGAATTAATGCAGAGATTAATGACTACCTCGAGAACCCAGTTTCCACAAAAACTGTTCGGTGGGAGCTGCACAGAGCCGGATTTCACCGGAGGCCTGCAATCAGAAAACCATTACTTTCAAAAACAAACGTTGTAATGCGTTTCGTGTGGAGTAAAAACCTACAGAATTGATCCCTAGAGCAATGGAAGAACGTTATTTTCTTGGGCGAGTTATCCTTTACCTTATTTCTGACCACCGGTTGAGCATACTTGTGGAGACAGCCAAAAGAAGCATTTGACCCAGACTACCTTCTTCCAACTGTTAAACATGGAGGAAGATCTGTGAAGAACGGGGTGGGGGCTATATGCTGGAAATCCGCCGGCTCAACGATTTTCCTTCATGGCAGAATTAATAGTCAAGACTAAATAAGCATTTTATCGTATCAAATTCATTTTATGCTTGCGGAACTGTTTCCGGAGGGAAACGCAAACTTTCAGGATGATAATGCACCAATTCACAGAGCTAAAGTTGTTACTAAATGGCACGAGGGACATTCTAATGAACTTGAACATCTTATCTGGCCACCACAGTCTCTAGATCTCGCTATTATTGAACATTTATGGTGCATTTTAGGAAAACATGTCAGGAGTCGATATCCTACAAGAACTAGATGCTGTTTCAGCTGAAGAATGAACAAACATTCTTTTGGAAACAATTCAAACTTTGTATGAGTCCACACCTCATAGAATTCAAGCTGTAATTACTGCCAAAGCCGGTCTTACTCCATATTAAAGAAAATTTGTTTGAAATTTTAAAGTGTTTCCATTATTTTGTCCAACCCTTGTACACACACACACACACACACACACACAGATATATATATATATATACGCATATACGTTTGTGCATGTATATATCCTATACAGACAAGATATTTATGTATATATATATATATATGTTATATATAATATATATATATATATTATATATATATATACCACAGAGGGACCAAGTCATCTATGACTTCGAATATTGATGCATGTAGCCTTACATGTCTTCCAAAATATGACCAATGAACGCACAATCATGTAAAAATAAAGCCCACGTATCAATTTAAGCTTATTTAACGATGGCACTGAATATTTAATGAGGCACGCAGTGGCGTGCCTCAAGTTTCAGTGCTTGGGCCCTTGTTGTTCTTAGTCTTCATAAATGACTTGCCCGACGACCTCACGCAACACACCCTTCTATTTGCCGACGATATCAAACTGGTCGCTCCTCGCGGTAGTATAGAGGATCTTCGTCGATGCCTCCACCAAATTTGGAAGTGGTCTAACGATTGGGACCTGTGTCTGAACGTGTCAAAGTGCTGTCATCTGCCTGTCGGCTCTACTCCTGCAACTCAACTTGATTTCGAGCCGGGTCGTCTGCTGCTGGAGAGGACCGATCAGGTAAAGAACCTGGGTATCTTGGTGGATTCCTCCTTTTCGCCTTCGGCCAGTGCGTCCATGCTGCCAACAAAGCGCGCGGAATTCTGTTTTTGATTCGACGGTCATTCGGAATGCTCACAGCAGCCATATTCCTGCCACTCTATGTCACGCTGGTGAGACCCATATTGGAGTATGGGATTCAAGCCTCTTCTCCTTATCTCCTCAAAGACATACAGCACCTCGAAAGAGTCCAGAGGCTGGCTACCCGCATGGTTCATGGTCTCAAAAATTTGTCCTACGAAGAAAGGCTGAGACGCTCGACCTTTATTCTCTTGAAAAACGCCGCTGCCGTGGTGATCTCATTCTCGCCCACAACATCATAAGCGGGAAGTGTAACCTCTCGAAAGAGCTCTTCGTCACTCCTGCTCAGGAGCGTCGGCTGCGGGGTCATTCCGAAAAGCTCTACCTGCGACGATTTCATCTCAATCGAAGGAGAGGAGCTTTCTCCGTCCGGGTTGCGGATCCGTGGAACAAGCTGCCAGACGAGATGGTGAAGATGCCGACGACCGCTTTGTTCAAAGCCTCCCTGGACCTCAAGTGGCCTGAACTCTTTACATGAACACCACCCTGTACTTAACTCCATGTCCCCCTACATGGCCTTGCTATTTGCTTTTGAGCCAAATTAACTAACTAACTAACATATGTTGGACAGAATCTCTTGTAGAGAGCAGTCATTGCAGCCATTAACTGCATACTTAAGTATCAGAAATCAGAAGAGATGTAACACAGGATGAGGAACACAGCCTTGTTTAGATCAGAGCATTTTGAGACATAAATTCACATGTATATATATATATATATATATATATATATATATATATATATATAGAGAGAGAGAGAGAGAGAGAGAGGGGGATACATGCATATATCTATATATCTATATAACTATATATATATATATATATGTGTGTGTGTGAGTGTGTGAGTGTGTGAGTGTGTGTGTGTGTGTGTGTGCCTGTGTATGTGAGGTGTAGATAGATGCATAGATAGATAGATAGATAGTATAGAAAGTCTCCTTTGAACGACAGAATTGAAGATATATTCAGGTTACACTGCGGCACACCTATCATAGTTTCATTGCACACTAGAGTGCCGCGGCTTGTAATAGCTAACCCGTACATTTAGGCGTACCTTGAATTTCGGAATTTATAGTTGTAAACAATGATTAAACCATTACCCTTTCTAGTTGCCTGATGAGAAGGGTTCCTACAAACCCAACAGGACTTTAAACAAGACTTTTTAAAAGAACTGATGAATCTAGCAAGAGCACTGGCCCTCAGAAATTCCTAGCTTTCACTAAAGTGAGTCGCGAGGATGTCACTCTGTTATACAATCAGATATAAAGCGAATGGCATTGAACATTTTGAGACATTTTACTTGCGCTTAACATCATGGAACTCCCACATTCCTGAGCTTGTGACACATATTGGCACCGGATATTTTGACGTGGCGTCTCTCGGTACCATGCCAATAGGGTGGAGAGGGTCTGTGATGTGATGTGAAATGCTTATTGGACCTCAGTTTTCAAGTTGTGCATTCGCCAGTGAGGCGACTCTCCGAAACTTGGCGCATAGAAGGGTGCCACAGCAAGCATGGAAGTTGTGGACGCGTAACCGGGTGGAGCCGAGTGGTGGTGCAAAACCTCATGCAAGGCCACTGCTGCCATTTTGCGTGACCAATAGACATGCACGGCATTTAGCATTGGCAATGGTCAGTAAAGATGTTCCACGGTCAGAAGTGGACAACCATTATATGTGTGTGTGTGTGTGTGGTGTGTGTGTGTGTGTGTGTATGTTTGTTTGTGTGTGTGTGTATGTGTTTTTCTGGTGATGCAAACAGGAAAATAGAACTTAAAGCATGAGTATATATATACTCATATATACACACATACATACACACAAAAACACACACACACACACACACACGCACACACACACACACACACACACAATATATATATTATATATATATATATATATATATATATATATATATTAGAATTTAAAAATAGGATAAAATCTTCATGAGTAATTATAAAGTAGTTAGCGTGAAAAACCTCATAAGAGAAAAAATCTGTAAATTTTTTCACTTGAAAATATTTCTTTATATTATATAGAGGACATTATTACACATAAATGAGGGGTGAACAGTTCTATATGCTACGGTGAATACGACGGTTGTTCGTCCGGTATGTTGATTTTGTTCATTCATTATATATCTTGAATTCGCTGTACTGACGAGCAAGGAACGCAGATACTGCGTTGATTGCGAAATCACTGGTGATCTGCAGCTTAATTCTGTTTTTAAATGACTTGCTTCGAGAATTGCATTCGGTACGATTTGTTTATTTTGGTAATTTTGACTTTAAAAGTCCCTCCTAGCGTGCGGCATTTATGTGTAATAATGCCCTCTATGTAATATATATATATATATATATATATATATATACATATATATATATATATATATATATATATAATATTTAACAATATTCACCATCCTCGAAGTTTGCGTTACAAACAAGGTGCAATGTTTCAAATATAGCATGAACATGATCCGCCAAAATGCTTAGATTCTACCTGGAGTTATCCCTTTCATATAGAACAATGAAAGCTGAGATATGATTGCTCGAATATTTACAAAGCCAACTGCATATTTCATGGTAATGCCTGCAAACTTAAATTTGCTCCGAAGTGGGGAAACGATTGATTCCTCAGAGATGATGACATTGTTCCATTGAACTATTGACAAATTCTGTTAGTCTAGACAGCATTTTCGCCTAATGTATGCAGTCCTCCCGTTTTATGGAGCCCATGACGAACTGCTTTAGGTGATGCAGTGTTTGAGAGATGATAGTTTCTGGTTCCTCTTTCGCTGCCATGTCTTAAAAGTTTTAGACAATACGTATCGCTACACATGCAGTCTGTTTCTCTCCCTCTCTCTCTTTCTCTCTCCATTTCTCTCAGCTTTGCCATCTAACCAGATGTATGCTTGCCAGAAATGGATTTACTTTGGCTTTCGAATGCCAACATCATTCTGAAGACTGTATCTCTCATAACGTTAAACAATTCAGCAGTTTTAATGACTGGTGTTCCAGTCATTCGTGCTCTACATTTAGTCCGCTCTGGAAATCAGATTGTCCATGCATTTTAACATATTTAACTATGTAGGAAATTAAAATAATAACAAGCAGCTCTATATTATGCTATATTATAAAATACAATGTATACATAACGTTAATGAATACATATATACAGACTAGAGCAATATTTAATTTATTATATTGGCAATAGAAAACATAGTGGGACCCTGATCAATTTAGATCAGTTGAAAGCTTTGGCTAGATTCGACCATCAAAGGTTTACGACTGTCCTGAAAGCAGCTGCTTCCGGGTCAGTCTTCATAAGTGTGTTAACTACAATGTACAAGAATATTTGCTTGGTACCAGAGTAAATGACCACCTGTAGGAACTGTACAATACCATATTTTCAATCAGTTAAGGTGTCCTACTATCCCTCAGTGTACTTACTGATCTTTGAGGAGCCACTACTACATAAGCTGGATGTTTTTTGCTGTCCACTTACGGACAACGACCCCGTAATAGTCTTTCAACAAGAAACACATTCTGTTGATCGACTCCACTCGAAGGCAATATGAAGCAGTGATGGGAGCACAAATTAACCAGGTGAAACCGTTGGAACAAAAGCTCGGTTCTGGGACACCATATCCATGCCACCCAGCTACATCGTAGGGCACTGGAAGGACGGACCAGTTAAATTGTTTTGTTTGGTATGGTCCGAAGCTCTAGGAGGACAAGAACTGGGAAGAAGTAACGAAAAGCGTATCTACGATCGCCCAGAAATGGGCAGACACGAATGTATAGCTGAATGGTCAGGCAGATGTAGCGAATGCCTAGATCGCATCCATCATCTACTACCACCTGAACATCATACCTTGCTCTGCTTCATGGGTGACAATAATGGAACTTCTCTATCGCTTTCTGTGGAGGGGACGATTTATTGATTAGACGATCGATTTGTTGTCAACATCTACTGCAAGAAAGACTGGCTGAGCCGTGGTTAATGCTATCAGATATGCATTATGGCTACAGCATCAGCAGCTTTTCCTCCCCAATTAGAAAGTGTATCCGCCGCTTTGACAGAGTGGTAGTCCCGAATCAAGCGTTCACCAATATAAAGCATACGCACCTTAAGTGTTGTAAGGAGCTCACAATTTTTTGAAATTTGAAAAGTGCAGTCAGTGGATTTTCCACCATGGTGCTCTATATTAGATTAAGAGGTAGGGAAGCATGTCTAAGTACTCGAAAGAAACACTGCGCATGATGAAAATCAACTTTTTGGTCTTTTACAGAGAACTCTCGCCTCAGGCGCATATAAAAGTTGAGAACCCCATGCCTCGACACTGCTACGAGAAGCGGGCATTGCCGTTTCAAAATAAATTATGGCAGCATGGCATTACTACCAGTCACACCTGTCCGAGATGCGCTCACAGTAATGAAACCGTCCCTCATGTATTCGTACAGTGCTCGAGCATTACTCACTTTTGTATATATGGAACAGCTTCTGTTATGTGTAAGATGGATCATGCTATCGGCCGAATCAATCGTGAAATTCGCACCACAGCGTACCTTTGACCAGAAAGGGTAGGTAGTTTTCCTTCGGTCTGGAGGCTATAGTAGACGAGAATGTATGATGGATGCGACTGTAAAGACTGAAGACAGGCACATTCCTTTTGGTTAAGGCCTCGTCGAAATTTTCCAATTAGAAAGGAGAGTAAGTTTAGAGCGGGAAAACAGCAACCCAGTAAATTTGTAAAATGGTGGATAAATGTTAAGAGAATATTCCGAGTTCTAAACATGATCTTGTTGGTTGAAAAGTATTGAGAGGCGTACTTACTAATGTACTCCAGATGAGTAGATTGACTCGGGTTCAGTGGGATTTCCTGTCCCCCTTGGGTGGTTTTCCCTCTATTGGGAAATGTTACAATTTTCTTGTTTGTTGTTATTTTCTGTAACTGCTTACTCTTTATTTATGTAAATCTGCGCTCTTCCTGCTCTTGTCCTGTCTTAAATGATTTTATAACACTTGTGGTTATTTAAAAATATATTATTATTATTGTTACTTTTAATATTATTACCGCGTCAAACAAAATGCCTAGCGCATTTCTTCTGGCTTTACGTTCTGAGTTCAAATAGCCACCGAGGTCGACTTAGCATTTTATCCTTCGGGGTCGATGAAATAAAGACTAGTTGAGCACTGGGGTCGCAAGTCTTTCACCTATAATAGAAAGGACTATGATTATCATTGTTATTTTTGTTTTTGTTAATACATTATTTTGCGTAAATGCTAGTATACTACTTTTTCTTACGCATCACTTTTTAAAATAACTATGATGGAAAATATATTTTGAATATAAAATTTTAGATGTCACCGTAGACTTTAACATCCTCTAAAGTTTTTCATTGCATGCTATCTCGGTAAGACAGTTGGATTTACTTAAGGTAAAATTCTGCATTTGATTATTTTAATTTTGTCTGACTTTATATTTAAATATACATTTCAACGATTTTATTGTCGTTTGTATTATCTTTACGCGTAGATTAGAGCTTCTTTCCGCTGGCATCTATTTCTATTTGCAAATCTATTCTTTAAATTACATACTATTCATGAGCTTCCTATAACTTCTGAATTTTAAAGTAAGTAAGTAATACCTTACTGTCGTATCATTTCAATTAAAGTTGGTATGGTATCCATACACGTATATTTCGTATTGTTTTTCTACCTAAAGCAGATTTTTATACCGTATTCTGTTTCTTAACGTTGATAGCATTTTTAGTATTGCTAACATTTACTAATTTTATATTGTTGATATTTGCATTACTTGCCTTCTATTATGCTGTCTAATCTATAATTACTTTTTAATCTTAGTCTTTAGCTTTGGGTCTCAAAATGTTCTCCGTTTTGACATTTGAAATAATGTATTAGGTTAAGATTGATGTTTTGTTTCCATTTTACCTACATTAGTGTTTATAATGATTCTTTACTTTTGTTCTCTTAATTTTAAGAATTTCAGAAAGAAATTGTTTCTGTACTGTTATTCATTTTTAGGCGAGTAAATATTTAATTCAAAGGAATTTTTTGTACCTTAAAAAAGCAGATACTTATTACTTCAAATATCGTATAATTCAGATTTTATTTCACCATTTATATGGGACGCTTTAAATTTTAGGAGTGTCTTCGTCGTCTTCTTTTCATATGTTCTTTATTAATTTTCTGTTTAGGCTGGAGGCTGATACGTTTCTGGGTTTTATTTTCTTTAAGGATTGGAGTACTCTATTTTCATTTATATTTGTAGGGTGGCGATATGGGAGAAACGTCAGGATGCCAGTCACGACGCTCAGCGACTTTCCTTCCGGCCTTACGCTTGAGTTCAAATTCTGCCGAGGTCGGTTTTGCTTTTCATCCTTTCAGGGTCGATAAAAAAGCACTAGTTGCGCACTGGTGTCGATGAAATCGACTTAATCCCTTTGTCTGGCCTTGCTTGTCCCCTCTATGTTTAGCCACTTGTAGGCAATAAAAAATAAGAAAAGTACAGGGTCGATGTAATCGACAAACGCCCTTCCTCAAAACTTCAGGCAGTACGCCTATATCAAAAAGAACCCTTCTACTTTAAGTTGCATGGCTGTGAGCTGGCAGAACCGTTACAGTGTTTAGAAAAGTGTTTTGCAGAATTCGTAACGATTCTTTACTTTCTGAAATCAAATTCTGTGTTGGTCAATTTAGCCTCGTACCTTTTCGGAACTAATAAAATAAAGCAACTGTCAAGTATTGTGGTCGATGGTACCGACTAACCATCTCCCCTTCAGACTGTCAGGTTGTGCGTAAATCGAGATTATTAATATTCCGTCACTTTACGTTCTGTGTTCAAATCACTCTAGGTCAACTTTGTCTTTCAACACTGCTAGGATTTATGAAATAGAGTACCGGCCAAATAATGTACCAGCCAAATAATGTACCAGCCAGACATAGCAGACGATAGTATCGACTAAACAGATGCGGTGAGCTGGCAGAATCATTGGCACGCCGGGAAAAATGCTTAGCGGTATTTTGTCTGTTTTTACATTCTTAGTTCGAATTCCACCGAGGTCTACTTTGCCTTTCATCCTTACGAGGTCGATAAATTAAGTACCAGTTGCGTACTTGGGTGGATCTTATGACTGGCCCCTCCCACCAAATCCAGGTCTTTTACTTATAGAAGGAAGGATATTATCGACTAAACAAATGCGGCGAGCTGGCAGAATCCTTAGCACACCGGAAAGAATACTTAGCGGCATTTCGTGCGATTTTATGACGTGAGGTCAAATTCCGCTGCGGTCGACTTTACCTTTCATCTTTTCGGAGTCGTTGTGGTTAAGAGCGCGGGCTACTAACCCCAAGATTCCGGTTTCGATTCCAGCAGTGACAATGATTATAATAATAACTTTTTTTATTTTTCATTGCCTACAAGTGACTAACATAGAGGGGACAAACAAGGCCAGACAAAGGGATTAAGTCGATTACATCGACACCAGTGCGCAACTAATACTTTTTTTATCGACCCTGAAAGGATGAAAGGAAAAGTCGACCTCAGCAGAATTTGAACTCAGAACGTAACGGCAAACGAAATACCGCTAAGCATTTCGTCCAGCATGCTAACGTTTCTGCCAGCTCGAAAAATACCTTAGGAATGAGAACCCAAGTTCGTAATTTAACCAAGACACTTGATGAAGGTTGGAGGGTACATCAGCCGAAACGTCGTGTTAACAACAAAGAAGATGAGGACAAATATCCGTCAAATGCAAATGATATATATAAGTACTCATCTCTTAAATGTAGAAGCAGTTAACTATCACCGCATTTCGAATGTTGTCTATACACTACAGATAATATTTCCATTGGAATGTTTTCAGTTACAGCATAAAAGTCTACCTACTTCTTTTCTGATTCAGCATTTTACTTTCTATATGTGCATCATTATTCATATACCTTAGTTAATAATGTCATTTTAAAGAATGATAGTAAT
Source organism: Octopus sinensis (assembly GCF_006345805.1). Classification (NCBI taxonomy): domain Eukaryota; kingdom Metazoa; phylum Mollusca; class Cephalopoda; order Octopoda; family Octopodidae; genus Octopus; species Octopus sinensis. The sequence goes on along the minus strand of NC_043000.1, from coordinate 157,987,794 downwards.
GAGGTATATTTGAAGCATTACTAAGGAAAACCTGATCAGAAATGACAAAAGCTACGATATCTGAGCTCATTAATTTCATTCTTGAAAATGTTGCTCAAATGAAGGAAAGTCGAGCAAACATAAATTGTTGGAACTTTCTTGCGTAAAATTTGATTCGTAATCCAAATTTTCATATAATGATGTTACGCAGCAAATTATTATCTATTTACTGTTCTCTCTCTCTCTCTCTCTCTCTCTCTCTCTCTCTCTCTCTCTCTCTCTCTCTCTCTCTCTCTCTTCTCTCTCTCTCTCTCTTCTTTCCTTCTTTCTCTCTCTCTCTTTCTCTCTCCCTCTCACCCTCTCTCTCTCACACACACACATAGAGACACACTCTGAAGGGACTTCATTGAGACATAATCGATCAAAATTTTAAGAAATCAGTACCTCATCACTTGCCAGTCTTAAAAGAGTTTGTGTGTAGGGGGTAGGTAGGGTTGTTTGACTGTATAAATATGTATTTATGGTGCATATGTACATATGTGTCTGAGTGCAGAGGTAAATGTGTATTTATATATAACAGAAAAAAAGAGGGAGGTGAGATCGAGGACAGGGTTTACTGACAACCGAAGTGGAATTGATGTTATTAGATCAGTTGTGACAGAGCCAACCTATGATGATAGATATTTCAACCATGACCTTCTCTCCCTAATAGTCTTTAGAGATTACCTTATGATTTTTATACTGGGATACGATTTTATGGATGTTATCTGCTGCTTAGATGTCAACTGGCCATAAAGATTCCATGTTATGCTTTTACACCTTGCGAACGGTTACAGACTATCATTTGAAACAAGTTCATTTTTTTTTTTAAATCGAATCCATGTTGCACATTATTCAATTCGAATTAAGTTTATACCACTTTACAGTAGTATACAATTGTAATGAGTACTCATACTTCGAAAGGAATTAAATATTGTACAATGCATTTCTTAAAACAGTCAAGATGAAACAATGTTCGCCGCCGCCACAGCTACTGCCACCGCCGTCGCCTGCCGCGATAAGGTTTGTTGTTGGTGTCCGCCACTTATTGGACACATACCACCGACACCATCACCGACTTCTACCACTGCATTTATCATCATTGGAAACCACCTTCACTACCACTGATGTCAACATACGGCTAGTCTTCAACCCCACTTCTCAGTGTGACCTCTACGGCATCAACAATACCTATTTCTTTACTGCCCACAAGGGGCTACACACAGAGGGGACAAACAAGGTCAGACAAACGGATTAAGCCGATAATATCGACCCCAGTCCGTAACTGGTACTTATTTAATCGACCCCGAAAGGATGAAAAGCAAAGTTGACCTCGGCGGAATTTGAACTGAGAACGTAGCGGCAGCCGAAATACCGCTAAGCATTTCGCCCGGCGTGCTAACGTTTCTGCCAGCTCCATCATCTGTAGAACTGCTGCTATTCGCCCAAGCGGAGTCATTGCTCGTAGAGGTAATTCGATCTGGGGGGTTTCAAAGCCTTATATCCCACTTATAACAGCCGCCTTAATTTAAGTATGGTGCATATTACAATATGTTTGTAATGTAGCAAGCTGAAAAAAAGTACCATACAATAATTTTACTAACCTATCAACTCAGGCATCAATGACGGATTAAACCTTAAGTCAAAATTCTAAGAACTCACTCCCACACAATTTAAGCAATGAGACAAAAAACATGTTGCATCAGGATATTATTAACACCAATAATCCCAGTTACGAAAGCATTTCTGCTCGAATAACGTATCCTTAAATGTAAGTGCAGTGGAACAACAATTATGCTCAAAGGGATCCACTCCGCTCAAGTTTCACTCACATGAGTGAAGGAAGTAGGGCATGAAGCTATGTTTATACAAGAACAGACTGAATTGTGGTGGAGAGAATACAACGTGCCACACTGTACGCTACATAATAAACAATTTCATGTTAGAGAACGAAGCATTAAGTATTTTGCCAGTTATGTGGATTATCAACATCTCATATCTGAATCGAATCGGGGTCGAACTGAATCGCCAGTTTATGACTATATACAAATAATGTAAGAACCATTGCTTAGAATGCCACGACGATGCATACGTAAGGTTAAATTCAATTATGAATTAAAAGCAGCGCTAACGTTCTAAATATTATCGACCGCACATACTCAAATGCCTATTGCTTGTTCGCCGGTTCTCCGTCATACAGAGCTCTTGGGACAACTACCTGATAGTACTGGATGTTACAACACCTGAAAGTCATAAATGAGCCAAAAACTAATTGGATGCGACTGGAGGCGAGTTATCTCGCTTGTCTCTGACTTCCAGGGGCTTTTTACACACAGTGCTATGAGGAAGGCGTCTCTATTAAAGTAGAATAATAAAGGAAAAGATAAAAGGAGGAAAGCTTCTAACAAAGCCGAGATGATAGTTGTAAAAGCTTTATATATTTCAGGCGCAAAGTCCCATCTTCAAAATTATAGCCAAATAAATGTGTATCTTCGTATATCCTATCATTTGGATAGCCGGATGAGCAGTGACCCCGTATAGTCCGTTGCTTGTGCGAGTAGCAGCAGCTGTACAAATGATGGCATTGTTGATGCCGTAGAGGTCACACTGAGAAGTGGCTTGAAGACTGGCTGTATGTTGACAGCAGTGGTAGTGAAGGTGGTTGTCAATGATGATAAATGCTGTGGTAGAAGTCGGTGATGGTGTTGGTAGTATGTGTCCAGTAGGTGGCGGACAACGACAAACCTTATCGCGGCAGGCGACGGCGGTGAACATGGTTGTAAGAAGCAACAGTACCAAACATCGGTGTGATAACGATCATGTTATCCGTGATTGGAGCGATGTAGGGGTATTGGTAATTTATAGGGTCCAGTGATCCAACTCCGATCGACTATTGATTTTCGCGTTAATTCGGTGGGTCAGTTAGGGTTCCTTGATAAGTAGCTTTCCTCTATTCCTCTTTTTGGCAAGTACGAAAGGGTGTATCTCTGGTGGTGCTGCTGCTGCAATTGAGTAAGAGCTTTCAGAAGGAAAACATTTTGATCGTCAGGTGTGCGTTCAGTCGTATGAGAAACGGTCGGAGAGTACTACCGATGTAATGATCGCCGCATTTGGACCACCGAATGGACCAGGTAGTATGAAAACACCCCAGATTATATCTGTAGTGCGCCAACAGATGGCAGCATACGGTTGCGTGTACAGTGACCGTCATGAGGCAATGTGCCAAGTGACACACACACACATTATTATATATTTATTTGATCACCCCACCCCCACACACTCACTGTACTCATGCACACATATATATGTATATGTTTTCTTCGAATTATTTTTCATGCAGTAATGGATCCACTATATATGTCTAAGTATAAGCTCACCAAGTGGTGCATTCGAGGCTTGCATAGGAATGCCTTTCTGGTTGCATTCGAAACATAATCTTTGATACTTCTGAATACAGCTGTGTTTGTTGATGTACGGTTTACTCTAAGATAGCGGTGAAATCTGATAAATCTGATTTCTTATTAAATATCAACGAATTGCAACACAGACTTCCTTTTTTGCGTCAAATTTCATACGAAAATATTCCAATCGAATATTTGGTTGCAGTTGCTGAAGTTGATGGCTATACTTTTTACTTAATCGGTCACTGTGCACAAACAACACGTTTTTTATATTATATGTGTACGTACACATACAATTCTTCTTAAATCTGACACATGATCAGCGATGTCTAAGGAACTTGAGTACTTGAATTATACTATGTTTATCGAACCCGAAAGGATGGAAGGTAAACCCGACTCACGCGAATTAGAACTTAGAACATAGAGAAAGGGAAGAAATACCACTTTGTATTTTGTAGGATGCACTACCGGTTCTACCCGCTCGCTGCCATGTATTCACACGTTGATAATACGATCACATTTTTTTTTGTTCAAGATTTTGTTATATACGCACACACACATAGTCTCATATATATAGCTTGTTATACAAAACAGTGAAGAGACGAAGAAAGATAGAGAGTTGCATAATTTGCTTGATATGGTGAAAAGAATAAATGACAAAAGTTGCTTAAGTGATTAATATTTCATTCTCAGAGAACAGAAATTCATGAACCTTAATTATTATTTCTAGCGGAGGACGAATGAAACACAAACAGAACCAAAATTGGTCCACCAAATTCGCATAAGAGTGCAAGAGTAAACAACCTGAATTAATTTATTAATAGAAGCCTGACACTGCAATACGGTAAACCACAGATGTAAAGTAAAATTAATTAATGGCAGACAGGAAGGAGTAACCGATCTCTGACGTTCTAATTAATAAATTGTGTTTAACTTACATCGCAATAGATCCCGTGGCTGCACAGTTCTCTACGTCACAGGTATAATAATGTGCGTGTGTGAGTGTATCGGTATGAGTAATGAGGCAAACACATGCATACACACTCACACGCACACACACGCACACACACACACACACATATGCACCTATGTTTGACGGTTTTCTCTCAAGTAATGCAAACGTGGAAATATCATGTCATCCCATAAGTTCTGTCCGAATTTTGAATAAAGAAAACAAGTGATCAAATGTTATATTTAATTGAAATTTAATCATCAATGAACTTTCCCTGATTATCTATGACTTCCTTCCATCTATTTACCAGCTTTTTAATCCCATCAATTTAAAACTCTTTTGGTTTCAAAGCAAAGAACTCTGAAATGTCAGTTTCGACCTCCTTCTGGCTTGCGAAAATTATATCCCCCAAATTATTCTGTAAACTACAGAAGGTCAAGAGTAAGGTCAAGAGAATAAGGTGGATGAGGAATTTTTTCCCACCCAGGCTCTTCGATCTTCTGTGATGTGATCTTTGCAGTGTGAAGTCGCCCATTGTTCTGATGAAAAATCACTCCTTTTCGATTCATTAAAGCGGGTCTTTTTCTCTTCAAAGCTTGGTTCAAGCGTTCTAATTGCTGACAGTAGACTTGAGCATTGTTTGTTGCATTATGTGGCAACAATCCAAAGTGAATTACTCCTTTGTAATCCCACCAGATAGAGAGAAGAACCTTTTTTCCCATGAAGTTCCCTTCTTGGTTGTGGTTGAGCCTTTTCCCTTTTACCAAACCACTGTTTACGACATTTCGATAGAAGATCCATTTTTCGTCACCAGTCACACGTCTATCCAAAAAAGGGTGAAATGAGTTCGTGAGAATAGAGAGAGATGTCAACTCGGGATTTATGGCTGCTTTCGGACAATTCATGAGGCTCTAATTTTCCAAGTTGTTGAAGATGACGATGAACAGTTGTATGGTTCGAACTAAGCTTTATTTCAAATTCTTCAACTGATAATGAAGGATTTTCTCCAAGTAATGCCCCAAGGAGCTTATCATCAAACTCAACTGGACGTCCTGTTCGATCTTCATCTTCAAGGCTGAAATCTTCACTTCTGACTTTTGCAAACCATCTTCTGCAAGTTCTTTCATTCATGCATTCTTACCCATAAGTTGAGTGTATGTTTCGAGTCGCTTCGGCTACAGAGTTTCCTTTTTAGTACTCATAAAGCATTACGTGCTTCAAATGCTCTTTGGATACTTCCATGTTAGAAAGGGTTTTGATCAAAGAAATTTTTATTCTATTATTCTGTAAAATAATATGTAATCAGTTTAAAGGTACACAAATGCATAAAAATAATTTTTAATTCCATTGAAGAAGGTAAAATCTGAGAGAACTTATGGGATGACTTGATAAATTATTGTACTTAACTTACGATATTGGTCGTAAAATTCGCACATATTGGTAGAGTGACACTTGCTCTGTACTAACTCATTCTTCTGATGTTCTTTATGGCATGCAAGTAATGGATTATTGGTGAGAATGTTGAGAAATGTTTCCCGCGTGTGTGACTCAACGAAGTTGGAAAGACATACAACACTTCATCCACCGTATCATTATAATACAATATTGGAATATGTGGTCCTTTAGTGTGACTCTGGTACTCGCACTTACCACATGTGCGACTATTTTACTCAACCGATCGTAGCTTTCGGGGGTCCATATCTCTGGTTCACCTAATACATCTCGCTCGAGGAGTCTTCTTGACCATTGATGTTACAATAGCAGGTCTCCCTCTTACTGATCTAGTGGAACAGAATCAACTAAGGTCGTGTTCGTCTAAGTAATCCATGACACATGTAAGTCTAAGAAGGAGGCCCATTTCTTCTGTATCCAAACTACGAAATTTTGCATCGCTGTCGCTGATCACCTCCACACATTTCTCCGCAGCAAATGGATGGGTTTATGGATATTACATAAATAATGCCTACTATGCATCCCGTCAGGTTGCAGGCGTGGTTGCATTCGTTGATCTGTTCAGAAGATCTTCTGAGCTATCACACACATCCTGGGACATTTTGATTACAGGGCGTATGATCATAGAGAGGAAATAAGAGATTCTGTAGTTGCTGGCAACATTGGTCCCACAGACCGGTATTGTTGGTGATCTTATCACCGGTTCAGCACTCGCTTTCTAATCCTGGCGGAGCCCATATAGCGCTGCGATATCATTATTTGTGGCCTTGAAATTGGTGGCCGTGCGCTTCTTTGCTCCCAGGATGGTTGGCCACGTCATGTGAGCATTGATAATCTTTTCTTTTTACTCATACTCTTGTACTGTCGTTTTCTTCATGTTGGTAATGTTGGGTTGCATTGCCTGGATGTATTTCAGCAGGTTGTCTATCGACATCTTGCCGGACTTATCCGTGGAGGGGAACACAGCTTCCCTATATTTTGTGCGCTGTATGAGTTTGTGCAGCCCAGTTGCGGATTTCTTAGGGAGTTGCTACACGTCTCTGATACTCTGTCTTCTACTGTATTGTTCTAAAATCTGTCAAGTTTTGTACTTGCTATGGTCGATAGTGCTTCTATTTCATCTTTTATCTTTTGTGAGATACAAACTCTTTTATTCAAAGCTAGGGTTGTCAGACAAATGCGTAGGGTTTTAGAAATTCTCTTACTGCATGATTTATGTTTGAGATTTATGTGGCAGATTTGATGCGTGTCTATGAATCTTGTCTAGAACATGCAGTGTACTGAGGGACGGTGCAGAGACAACAGATTACGTTGAGGAGATGCCGCGTAGCATAAGGGGCGAGTATGTGAACATTAGCGGGCGCTCAAAAGGTTTCCACGTTGTCCTCCTGGAAAATTTAGTCCTACACACTCATCATATATATATATATATATAT
>NC_043000.1:157955707-157962935 GCF_006345805.1 Octopus sinensis | reverse complement strand
TGTGTGTGTGTATATATATGTAATATTATATTTATAGTATATGTAAATATATACTTGAAAATATATATATATTATATATATATATATATTATTATATATATATATATATTATATATATATAAGGCCTAAACGTGTACGTTCATGCAGTGTGTGTGCGCGCGCGTTTCTACTGGATTTCCTTTTACGATATCTGACTATGAGGTTCTGTCACTTTCTAAACCATAGACATGACCACTGCTTCGGAAATTAAAAATTAGTGACGTATCTGAAGGCTGCTTCTTTGCATTTATGTGAGTGTTTCTCTTCGTGTGCTTGTATGTTCGTTTCTTTTTCTTTTTTCCTTTTTGCTTGTTTCAGTCATTTGACTGCAGCCATGCTGGAGCACCGCCTTTAGTCGAGCAAATCGACCCCGGGACTTATTCTTTGTAAGCCCAGTACTTATTCTATCGTTTCTTTTGCCGAACCGCTTAAGTGACGGGGACGTAAACACACCAGCATCGGTTGTCAAGCAATGCTAGGGAGACAAACACAGACACACAAACACATACGCACACATACATACATATATATATATATATACATATTCGACAGGCTTCTTTCAGTTTCCGTCTACCAAATCCACTCACAAGGCTTTGGTCGGCCAGGGGCTATAGCAGAAGACACTTGCCCAAGATGCCACGCAGTGGGACTGAACCCGGAACCATGTGGTTGGTTAGTAAGCTACTTACCACACAGCCACTCCACATATATATATGTGGATGTATGTAGTTATGTTTGTTTGATTTCCTTTCAAAATTTAAACCGCCAGTAAGAAAAATGACATCTATTTTCTGTTTGAGAAATGACAGATCAAGGTTTTTGAATGTTTGTATGTATCTTCCATTTATGTCGGTAAATGTCCCTATATATTTGCAGTCATGCAATGGTTTTCCCCGTGCCAGCAGTCCATCGACTCCGTGAATGTGCATAGATGTCATATGCACACCTTCGTATGTAAACAAATGTCCATTTTAAGAATCTGAATTGTGATTCTTCGCTGCAACTCTAATCGGTCTGATTGATGCAAACAATGTTTCCTTGTCCATTCTTAAAAACAGCCTTAAAATATCTATTTGTTGCTTTTCATTTTTCTTGGTTTTCTCTTGTTTTGTATTATTATTTTTTTCTAGTTTAGACTTTTTACTTTCTGTTGTGACGTAACTCAGAGTACTAGAAATAACAGGCATAAATAAAAATCTCTAACCTGGATTCATGCTCTGTAACTTCCGTATTAATTGCCCATAAATGTTACCTCTTTTCGCGTTCCTCTTTTTTCCTAGTGTTGGTTATTATTATTATTATTATTATTATTATTACCAATTTTACACGAGATATTCTTTGGCAATCTAACCTCTACAAGAGTGCATGATAAAATCAAATCTGTGGTATTTGCTCTGGTTTACTGTTTCATTTCAATGTTTCAACGGTGTGCTATATTTTCGAAAGCGAGGAAATACCGTGGATTTTTCTGTACCTTTTGCACATAGTATTGTAATCACTTTTGGCAACAACGTTAGGCCTCATGTGAAAGAAGTACATTTCTGACATTTTGGGTAGAGTTGACGATGTGGGCGAAATATTCCACATTGATATGTTATTATCGAAATGTTCGATCAAAACATGCCGATATTAGAGGCCTCCTAATCGGTTTTTCATCGATCATACCTTTAGTAGCCATAACTTCTTCCTACGTAGTGAAGAGGAATGGCTTCTGTGTGGGATGTGATTTATCTATCACAAGTCCAGAACAGATGGCTATCTTTTTTTTTTATCTGAATGTCAAGGTACCCTCTAGCCTGCGGAATATTATACCCTTGCATAACATCCTGCTAACACGATGTGTTATTTTCAATCATGATTCAGTTTAGGTTAGTACACCTACCCTCCAGTCACTAGAACTGTTGTGCACACTCGAAAGATTTTCACTTAGATGTTATTTACGCAGTATACCCACTTCTTCCTTTATTACAGTCCAGTAGGTATTGTGTAAGCGATACGTTGCCGCACTAAATGCCATATTTACTGACCTTATGTATCTTGCGTCTGTCTCTGTTAGTCTCTTTCTCTCTCTCTCTCCTCTTCTCTCTCTCTCTCTCTCTCTCTCTCTCTCTCCTCTCCTGCTATCATTCTGTGAGTATTACTGTTGATGGGGAAGTGACTAATGATGATTCAATCTTTCTAGTTTTCATGTCCACTACGTATCTCTTCCTTCAAGCATCTTGCAAACAAAATGTTGGTATTAGCATTAACGCAGCAATCGCGATTTTACATGCTATAGTTTTGAATATGAACAGCTCTGACTTCCATATCGTCCGAAGTCTAAAATATTCCTTTGTTACTTTAGCAGCGAAGTATGCCATATTCTTACCAAAAACGAAATACATTATAGATATGGAAGTGTGACGTCCAAGATTTTTGCCTGCCCCACAATCTTTCAGTTAAACATATGTATATCCGTGCGCATTCATAAATGTCATTGCATGATTGGGTTGTACGTTCTTAATTACATTTGCATACATATTGACATATTTGGATGTCTGCCTTTTTATACTCACTTTTGATAACTATTTCCTGATTTGTTAAATAATTTGCAACCAAATCTTCCTATCATGCGTCTCATGTGTCGAAAGTAAAAATATTTGATTACACCTGCGTTAACTCCATCCATTTTTATTCATATATTATATATATATATAATATATAGATATATATATATATATATATATATATATATATATAATATGTAAATTTGTGACAGTTATTAGGTAGCCATGAAAAACTCCGATTTTCGATACCGAGCTGGAAATTCACGCTACTATCTCTTCAGGTATCCGGCCTTTGGAAAAATACTAGAAAAATTACATTTTTCATAGTATTTTTCCGATGGCTGGATAACTGAAGAGATGGCGGCGTGGATTTCCCCCTCGGCATCCGAAACTCGGAGTTTTATCATGGCTACCGAGTAATTGTGACATATTACATTTACAGATAAATTCCTCTATTTACATAATATCGAGGTCTCTTTCATTGTTTTGTTGTCTTACCATTTTTGTCAATATATATATATATATATATATATATATATATATATCATGGTAGTCTGTAAGAAAGAAGGCTATACGATTTCTTGCTGAACAACATGCACTGATATTAACAGCTACACGGTGTCCCACATGTCAGGTGTCCAAGTGATCGGAGGGCAACGTGAGAGAATGTTTATACTCACCACCCGGTCCAGGAATTGAAATCAAGATTGCGTGCTCGTGAGGAAAATTTCTAACCAGTTGGCCAAGCTCTCTCATACACACACATACACACACACACACACACACACACACACACACACACACACACAACACACACATGCACATACACACACATGTATGTATATATGCATGTAGGAGGTATTTATCCATTGGCCAAACTAACTGGGCAGGTTGTTATCAAATGCGCTCAGGTGTTGACCAACGAGACTATCATATTAAAATGGCTTGCATTACATTCATTTAAGGCAAATTTCCTTGCAATTATAATAGGTCGAGCGAACACCAAGAGTGGCATCACGTGTGTTTGCATGGGTGAGCATTTTTATATCTGACTGCTTCATAAATTTATCTGTATGTTTGTATGATTTTTTTTTTTGTTACTGAAATTATATGACTGGGATTCTACGTTACTACAGCACACTTGCAAGCCGTTTCAGTATTCAGAAACTGTGCAGAATTTCATCTTACATAGATCTGTATATGCATCAATCTATCTATCTATGTAGCCATCTAACTCACTAAATATATATGTACGTGCGCATGTGACCATGTATGTATGCAAATATGTTTATATGTTTATATGTATATTGTGCGTTTGTGTTTATGCATGTAGAATATAAATATACATTATGTAAAGATAAATGTATACGTACATGTATACATACCTTCGATAAATACATTCATACCTGTGTGCGTGTGTATACCAGTGTGAGGGTGCATGTAGCATATATCTGTGTCTGTGTGCGTTCACTCATGAATATTTTGAGACTTTTAAAGCCCCATTCCATAGCAATTCCAGAAGTATTGTTCCATAAAACTAGTAACTGATTGTAATAATCCTGGGGCTCATGATTATCGGAAGAATATAAAATACTCTCTCGAAGGTAATGCCCCAGCACAGCTGCAATAAAAGAAATTGAAACCAGTAAGATAATCTAAACTGGAGTATGATATAAGTGTGTCAACATATGTGTGGCAGCATAGTCATAGCAGCAAGTGTTTAGCTATACAACGGGTGTATAGGAATGTATTAGTCAGTATGTGTATGTATATTAGTTTGTGTGTATGTTCGTTTCTTGTTTCATTGTTTCAGTCATCAAACTGCAGCGGTGCTAGTGTACTGTTTTTAAGGTTTTAGTCGATTAAATGTATTCCAGTATCCCTTTTATGGTTCTCTTTTTGCCGAACATGTAATACACTGTTCAACAATGAGAAACGAATAGTAAAACGTTCACATGCATGTATGTGCATATGTGCGTATGCATTATCTATGTGTGTGTGTGAGGAATAACAGATGGATGGAGGTTTAAATTCGCGACAATTGTTTCCGTAGAAATTTATTTAATGTAATTACGACTGTTTACATCATATTACACAAATCTCCAACTTCACTGGGCATAATTTGAACGTAAATAACCATGATATAGCTTGTGTGATTCTATCTAACCGGTTGGTGACGTCTTACATGACGATGTACCTCGATTCATTATGAAGTGTTTAAGTTAAAATAAGTATATATATATATATACAAACACACATCATATATTCATACATATATATATATATGTGTGTGTGTGTGTGTATGTATGTATATATCACGTGATCACGTGACCGACCAGGCTATCAGATGTTGCTACATATCGCTGGTCACAATGCGCTTCGCATTGTTTTAGCCTTCAAATGACGCCACCCCGCGGGCTAAGCGAGCAAGCCAACAGAAGAAAGAGTGAGAGGAAGTTGTAGTGAAAGAGTACAACAGGGATCGCCACCATCCACTGCAGGAGCATCGTGTAGCTTTAGGTGTTTTCGCTCAATAAACACATATATATATATACAATCGCTCCTCTCATTAGGACAATATAACTTATAATTTTATAATTCTTATAAAAATTATTGGCATAATCACAATCTACTTCATCAAACCTATATCGTTACAAGATGTCCTTAAAAGTATCACATTGCCGGCCACCAAATCTCTATTATATACTCATCTTACTTCTCTTGCATTATCATTCTTTGTAACTGTCTTTTAATTTCTACTCATCCATCTCTCTATACGATGTAACCTGACAGGAAAGCCAGCTAGCATGTATCGGCCATTATGCAGAAATACATAGATATCCTTACATATATGCAAATTTTTCATTCGAATCTTGTGGTAACGAGTACGTATAGGAATTCGGAACACTTCGTATTTTGGAATGGGTAGTACAGTATATTCACTTGGTGTATCCTAGATTATAAGTCGTGATTCCTAGAAATATCTCCACCGACTTTGGAAACTAAATTACGATTTGTATGTCTTAATCGTCGGTCCAACTTACGTTTTAACGTCATAGCGATATCATTACAATGCATTGATAGATGTAATCTGGTAGGGCACGTAAACATGTTTATCAACTTACCAAAGTTATGAGGAAAATATCACTGAAGATGATATAAAAATACACTTTCAATAAAACAAACAATTAGAATAGAACTTATTGCAGAGGTCTACATTACGTTATGAGTATTCACACCGAATGAGATAAAGAACAATATCTTTCAACAATAGCATTGTAGTCTATTTGCATATTCGAGCTTTGGTGAGTGGAAGGCATCCAAAAAGAAATGATGTTACATAAGAGAAATTATGCAATTACACACACAAATATATTATATATATATATATATAATGAGGGATTATCAAATTATCAATCCGGGCAAAATACTTCATAAGATCTCGACACACCAAGCTAACAACATTGGTTAGATTAGAAACGAACTTCGGGTATTCTTATCGTAAGGTCCAAGGCTATGGTTTATCACAGTTCCGAACTGTGAATCCGTAGTTTGGCTCCAGATAAACAGATTTTTAAACAGAGCGGTGTATAACACAAGTTATAAATCATGGTCATTATATATATTTTCTTTTATTAGAAACAAAAAATATGTAATCACCATTACTTATAACTTGTGTTGTATATATATATGAATATATATTTGTGAAAGAGGACAACAAATGCCGAGGCATACTAGCATCTCAATTATATTATTCTTAAATTAGTTAGGCTCTTAAAGCTGTTTATCTGCGAATTTTCTATGTCTTAATTTTTTATCTGAATATCTCCATGTCTTGATCTTTCATATATCCTCTACTCGTCTCAGAGAAATAATACCTCATATTCAGGAATACTAACCTATCACTTGGGATATCCCAGAAACAGCTGTCAGATATCAAACTAGTTCAGAATAATATAAAATAATGTATATGGATGTAGATGCTTGTTATGCCTCGACGTTTGTTGTCCTCTTTCAAAACTATATATCAGCTAAATCGGAAATATAAAATGGGTCCATAGCTCCCGTCTCAGTTACGAGTTTGGAACCCTAATAATCCGTTAAAGCAATTACCAAGCGTAACTATTTGTTTAGATCACCAATGAACTATATATATATATATCGTTCTATGTAGCAGGCTTGAGAATTACCGAGAAATTTCTGACTGCATGAAACCAATGGTAGCTTCGTTAATCCACAAATAAAGAATATTTATCCACCAATGCAGTTTTGGGTACTGATTTTGACATACATACTTACATACATATATACATACATACATACATACATACATACATACATACATACATACATACATACATACATACATACATACATACATACATATGTAGGCGCAGGTGCGTGTGTGTGGTAAAATTCCTCTTCCCAACATCATGTCTCCGGGTTGGCACGGCAGCTTGGGCAATTGTTTTCTACTATAACCATAATTCGACCAAAAGCTTGTGAGTGGATTTGGCAGAGGGAAACTCCCAAGTATTTGTATGTGTGTTGGGGTGTCTTGTGTCTGTGTTTGTCCCCCCACCCCCAATCACCGCTTGACAGCTGGTAACTTAGCGAGGCCGATAAAGTAACAACAAGGCTTA